>NC_051159.1:65762729-65850229 GCF_013339745.2 Dermacentor silvarum | reverse complement strand
CCATGCATTGCAAAAAAAAAAGAAAAAAAAGATAAATTAGACAGATCCAAGAAGCATGTTGTAATCTACGTAACGCGAATCATAAGTGAAGAGAAAGAGAGAGAGAGAGAGAGAGATAACGTGGTGGGAAAGGCAGGGAGGTTAACCCGAAAATATTCTGGTTTGCTACCTTGCACTGGGGTATGCGTAAGGCGAAATGAAAGTAGCTAATTATTCTTATGCAGCTAATGGCGACACGTGCATTTGGGTTTAATTTCAGCTTGTAGCCTCATGCAATTTTTATGTTTATCCAGCAAAAAGGTAATGTCTTTAACATTATGCAGTTTTTAGGTTTATGCTCCACACCGCTCACAAGCTGCGCCGAAATGAAAACACCAAACCAGGCGGATGTGCAGCGTGAGACCTGTATACGCCGGGATGTCCGCGAGGGCGAAGACGACGTATGACACTTGTATAGGCAATAATGGTGACGGCAGGTGTAATTAAAGAACCTGCATTTATTTGGTCAAAGTGGCACGCACCCATTTCGGAAGAATTACCAGGAGGGGGCACACACCCAATGGTACATACTGAATCGATGAATGAAAAAAAAATCGATGAAATGAATGATCAATGGAATATAACGTGCCGTTCCAGTACCAGGTAAGTCTATTTGTAGAGATACTCGTAAGCCGACATTATTTGATCAGGTTTTATGTAAGAATATTTTTTTTGTTATGCACACCAGAGGTGTTATTACTTTGCGCGCTTAATTTAAGTATACAGGGTGTTCCAAATTAAAAAAAATTAATTATGGGGTTTTACGTGCCATAACCACGATCTGATTATGAGGCACGCCGTAGTGGGGGGACTCCGGAAATTTGGACCACATGGGGTTCTTTAACGTGCACCTAAATCTAGGTACACGGGTGTTCTTGCATTTCGCCCCCATCGAAATGCGGCCGCCGTGGCCGGGATTCGATCCCGCGACCTCGTTCTCAGCAGCCCAACACCATAGCCACTGAGCAACCACGGCGGGTGGGGTGTCCCAAATATCAAGCTCCATGATTTAAAAATATGCAAATGCCACGTATCTGGACAGAATCAAGATAATATTGTTTGCTATGGCTTGGAGATACTCAGATTGTTTTTTTTGCATTCCTTCTAATTACATAAGTAGTCGTAATTAATCAACCTATCATATATTATAATTAGATTAAAAGTGTCAATTAGAAAATTGTAGAGCAACATGAAGAACTCCCGATACAGCGTCCTGCTGCTCAATACTTGCTACATAAAAGTGGTTTTCCGAGCGGGAAAGAAGACCGCGAATACACACAAAATTCCTGCGCGACTGGCGGCTCGAGGATATAGGATGGCCACCTAGCTCAAGTTAAGCACATGAGGCATTCCGTTACGTCATTCTTGTGCCAAAGAGGACTGCATTGGCGAAGCTGAGCTAGGAGGGTATTCTGTAAGTGTCCACTAAATGGACTGTGCATTTCAGAGTGCGCTGAATGGACAGAGCTTGAGCTTGAGTCGGTAGTGATGACCGGTGCCTGCAGTACCGACTTCGAGCTCTATATCCAATCAGAGCGCGCTGAAATGGACAGCCAACTTAGTGGACATTTACAGAATACCATTGCTATATATATTTCTAAGAGAAGGGAAGCGCAGTCGAGGACGGCATAAAACTAGGTGGGGTGATGAAGTAAAAAAAAATTGCAGGCGCAAGTTGGAATCAGCTAGCTAAGACAGGGATCATTGGAGATCGCAGGGGGAGGCCTTCGTCCTGCAGTGGATATAAATAGGATGATGATGATGATGATGATAATGATGATGATGATGATATATTTCTAACCTCAAAATATTCACAGAAACCCATTTATAACATAATAAGTGAACTCCTGCTGCTCACGTTTGATACAAATACTATACACGGTGTTTCATTCTAGCTGCACCAATTTTTAAAAAAATTGCCTGTGGCAGATAGCACAATTATAATCCTTGATCTGTGGTGCAGGACACTAAACCATTCCTGTGTGAAGACTAATTAACATAATTACGCTAATTAACCTTTTAGTTAATCATTTTACGGCACATCTTTCAATTTGCGAATTATAGCCGCTGAGTTTGCAAGGCTTGGAACGTTTGCACACTTGGAACGAATTCTCAGGACTGAACCAGTTTCGAGATATTAATTTTCAAAGTATCCGACGAAATTCATGGGCGTTCCAGTTAACTTTTTGAGGAAAGCGCTGTTTTATGCAAAGCTTAGACAACCCGAGAGGAGCTTCTGTGTCTTCACTGCAGCTGTCATTTAAAAATTATGTTGCCGAGTCGACCGAAGCGCAAATTTTTCTGTCTTTTTAATGAAGAAGTGCTAGGAGCACCGGAGGCTAATCTCGATGATACCTCCAGTCCAATTTTATTTTTCCAGACATCCCAATCTGCCAAAAATTGTCAAACCAATAGCTAAAGTTCAGTCACCATTTCAGAGGGTGCATGTTGCAAATGTATATTAGCGCGTAGAAAAACTGTCGATCAAATTGATAAAGTTCTAAGGCACGGTAACGAAATGGTTAACGTCTTATCCTATGATAGCGAGCAGAACTAGTTTGATAGTTCTCGCTCTTGCAACAGCAACATTCAGAGAACCGTCGTTCTATAAACGACCATAATGGAAGCTGACGTTGACGACTTGCTGTAACTGTAGTGGAACTAAAGCTTTGTCTGATCACAGGAGAAACGGCAACATCACTTTGGTGCGCGCATTTTGCTGTACTCGTACGCTCGCACGGAACTGTCAAGGTTTCTAGTCCTTTTCCAGTTGTGTTCATAGGAACAGGAAGAACGAGCAAGAAACAAACCCCCCGCAGTTGCTGTCTAATGGCGCATTCCACTGGGAGAACAGGAGCATGCACTGAGCAGGATCTCCATATAGTGCGCTTTCTGGATCATATATGCTGCAATGAGTGAACAGGAGCAAGAGTGCTGGGATCCAATGGTGAAATAGCAGCTGTTTAGCGACGCCGAGAGCAGTCGAGAGCAATTCGAGCCACTCCCGCAGCCGCGAAAAGCGAAGTGTGAATGAAGTGACGTGACGCAAACAAGTCGTAACCTCTTATTTTGGTTGTATTTCCGTCATTTTCGTTTAGTGGGTGGCCGCAATGGCGACTGAGAAGCGAAGTCGGTGTGATAATCAGCGCGGGAAGGTAAGCAATCTGGTCACGTGATACACCTTCGCCCTCGAACCTACATACACTTGGAGCGCATGGAAGGTTTAAATTGGGGAGCAAGCAGGCGCACTCAGGCTCACTGCTCTATACTGCTCTGGTCATCTCTGCTCTTTGCCTCCCCTCGTGTTTTGCCAAAGGAATGTGCCATAAGAATCCGTTTAGCCTGCTTTGGGCTTGGATAATTTGTGGCACTATGTTGGTAATATGTGTTATGCGTAGCGCTCCCCTATACCACCGTGCTTTACCTTTACGCGGGAGCCAACCGGTACTTTGAGCGCCACTTCGTCAAGGACCAGTTTGGAACCACGCGAAGCGTCTGCGACTGTCTCTGGTCGCAGACGAATGCGAACAGAAGTACAGAATCCTAAATGACCACCTCTGCATCATCGTCCAGAGGCGCATCTTCTCAACGACAGCGTCTCAAAACGCTAGCTGTAACGAGGGAAAAAGGCGAGAACCCAAGTCCCCACAATGGGTACAACTTATATGCCCCATGACTCGAATGTGGCGCAAGGCGTAGAGAAGTACGAGCAGTTTCCGACTAAAATTACTAGAGACTCTGGCGAGGTAATCGATCAGTTACCATGGGGATAATGGATATAATGGACGGGTTTGACTAAACTTCCGGCTTGTGGCTTCATACGTTCTTGTGACTTTGTTTACTATGCGTTATCCGCCTTCATCTTCTCGATTGTCGAAGCGGTCCTACTTTTCTGAACGCAGAAAGTAATAAGACTCTCCACGCATGCGCGATCACAGCGAATAAATTTATGATGGCTAAAACATGGCTCCTATGACGTGTTTCCAGCTCCCACTTGCTTTCCGGAGCATGCAGCCAGCAATAGCATATAGTCTTCGAGATCTGTTCCTTTTATTCTGTAAGTGTTCGTCTATAGTGGATATGTCTATTTCGTCTGCTCCTGAAGTGCTGACTGGCTGGGGGTGCCTGTATCTTTCTCACGCGTAACCCCGCCCACTCAATCAGAACTTCAGGTGGATACTTACAGAATACCCCTCCCCCCTGCATGTGGCGTTTGTGGATTCGGCTCCGACGGGCGGCAAGTTGTCTCTTCTGTCACGTTCAATTTTTTCCCCTTATTAAGAATATCAAGCTTATTGCAATCTTAACCCTCATTCATAAGAAATTCTACACGCCAATCAAATAAATCAGTTCATTTGCCCCATGCTTCCTTTCTCTGAATCCGCTGTCTGATGGCTTCATGTTGGTAGTCGAGCTTACTTTCTCGTATATCGCTCGCGACCAGGAAACTTGCGCAGAGAACCTCTCAGGAAGGTATTGAGTTTGCACACCGAAAATTTTACGCAGCTTAGCCGCGATTAGGCCAGAAGGTTAAGACCGATCCGGAACCGCAACCACGACTCTTCGCGCTCCGGCGGCAATTGCAGCGCGTGAGCCGGTGCTCGAGTGCACGGACTGAGAGAGAGTCTCTGCACTGCGGTCGCGCGATAGCAGCTGTGCCATGCATATTCATGCGTCTCGGTTGCCCATGAAACTCGCGTAAATGATCGATGGCCGGAACGAGTTGTGGCGCGTCCGTCTAGCATGCTCGCTGTGCTGCGTCCATGGAAACGAAGGGCCGGGCAATCACGCTCCACGCCTGCAGGGACGAGGGCCGCGCCGTCCGCCATGAGCTCGTGACCCGTGCGTTCATGAGGATCTCGTGGCTGACGGGAGAAGGTCCACCACTCACAACCGGATTGTTTCTGACGCGAAGGGATGCCGCTGGAGGCGACTGTTCGCCTTGTAATCCAACAGTGTCACGGACGGCTGTACGCCAATGGCAAATATGCGCGTGAATGGAATTTGTTTCTTTTGTCTGCACGTCTAAGAGGGTCGAAAGCTTGCGGTTCTGTAGCCACGCACAAATTTCCGCACCTTGGACACCTGAGTTAAGGCCGTTTCAAAGCAAAAAAAATTTTTTTATTAAAGCTAAGCTTTAAATTGTTCGGACTAAAATAATTTGTCAACTGACTTCACCTAGTCAATGACGAATATCGCGACGGAATGTCCCAGGAGAGACAACTTCCGCACACAGAAGAGTTCTGCACAATGAAAAAAAAATTATTCAGACCCTACGCACTGTGGCAATAAGTGTTAGGCGAAGCATTTTCCAGGTAGCTGGCTGTCCAGTATTGTTTGGGATTCTGCAACGCGTTATACCAGGTGGAGACAGATACGTTTGTTGGTGTGAGGCGAGCGATTGCGTGTGTGATGACAGCAACAAGGTGACAGCGATGACGACGACGATGAGATGGCCAGTGATTAATTGTAATGTGACAGTCGTATGCTTGCTTACCATTATTTCACAATGAGCGCTTTTCCGGCTAAAGTTTTCACAAGTGCTCTGCAAAAGCTTCATCGTCGCATAGGCCATATATCAGCTGCGATATGGTCTGAAAAGCTTCGTAGCATAACTAAACAACACCAGGTTCTAAAAACAAGTTGACTGGGAGCCCTATACATTGCGCTTTTCCGGAACACCACGACTCATATACGGTTCACCATTCACTTCCCAACTCTGTATCACGGAAGAGCGTTAGGGGGAGCCGAAGGGTCCCGCAATGAAATTTTTATTTGGATAGAGCTGGTCTGACGATCTCTACTGTATGCCACAATTGGGAGGAAATTGTATCAATAGACCACCACTTTTTATCATGCCGGTGATATCCAAACCAGAGAAAGATATTTCTCGAAGCTCCACTCTGCAAAATTGGATTATGATTAAGTACACCGGTAATATTATCATTTGGGGCCTTGACACAAGGCTATAGTCACAGAGATGTTCCTCGCACAGTCTTTGATTTTTTAACTGAAACAAAATGATTACCTTGCTAATTATTGTAGATTTGTTCTACCTATCAGATCAACATTCACTTCACTGAAATTGGTTTCTCCAAATTCTTTATTAGCATTGTATTTATCCTCTTCTTGGTTATAACATCTTTTAAAATTTAACTTTCAGTTAGGCTGACTGCTCGCTCGCATACTAGTATAGTTATTCCAATATCTCCTTTTGCTTTTTCTTTTACCGCTCGTTTATCCTTTTGAAATAAGAATTTTCTTGAGCTACCTCCCGCCGCCCGATTCTTGGCCTATCCCCTTTAGTGGGTACGAGCCATAAAAGAGGTTCATTGTCATCATCATCATTGTACTCCTGCGAAGAAACTTTACAATTTGTTCCGTTAGTACGCCCTTATAAACATGACTATTGATATGTTGTTGGCATATTGTTGAGAAATTGTTGACACAATATCCTTTCAATAATGGCTCAATAGTTATTGACCGTACACAACAATACCTCAACAATAAAGTTGAGCGCTTCACAACAGTAAAGTCGTTGACTAATTGTTGTTGACATATTGTTGAATAATGTTGAGTATTATTGAGAATTGTTGAGCAATATTGACATTGAATATATATCTGAAACACACACACGTAGACGTGTGTGTTTTACACATATGTATTGTTTTATTGTTCACTTAATCACCACTAAATATATAGAGTGTCACATAACTTGAACCAAAGGCCTATATCTCGAGTCGTAACTGGGGGAGCTTGTGGCAAGACGACGCTGTCGCAGGCGTTCCGCTTCGTTCGCCCTAAATTCAGGGTTGGCGGCTCTTCACTTACGTTTCGCCTGGGCTTCGGAAGCCGTCACGCTAAAATCACCATGCTAGAATCGGACGACAAGCTTCGCTTACGTAAGCAAAGCTTGTCTTCCGATTCTAGTAAGCCAAGCTTAATTGTCGTCCGATTCTAGCATGCTGATTCTAGCGTGACGGATTCCGAAGCCCAGGCGAAACGTCAGCGAAGAGCCGCCGACCCTGAATTTAGGGCGAACGAAGCGGAACGCCTACGACAGCGTCGTCTTGCCACAAGCTCCCGCAGTTACGAGTCGAGAGATAGGCCTTTGGTTCAAGTTATGTGACACTATATATATTTAGTGGTGATTAAGTGAACAATAAAACAATATATATGTGTAAAACACGCACACGTCTACGTTTGCCTGTTTCCGATAAATATTCAATGTGAATATTGCTCAACAATTCTCAATAATACTCAACATTATTCAACAATATGTCAACAACAATTAGTCAATGAATTTACTGTTGTGAAGCACTCAACAACTTTATTGTTGAGGAATTGTTGTGTACGCCCAATAACTATTGAGACATTATTGAAAGGATATTGTGTCACCAATCCTTCAACCATATGCCAACAACATTTCAATAGTCATTTTTATAAGGGCATGCCTTGTCAAAATGTTGGATCGAAGGGAATTTATAGTTTAGACCACTCTTAAACACATCAAGCCTCTCTCTTCCTGTGAACTTCTCTTCTGTTTGGATTTATACCATTGGTAGATAAATGAACAACGAGAATGTTTTCTTGCGTGTCCACACGTATCTTTAATTGGTAACCAGATCCAGTTGACCCCGTGTAATCAGCCATCCTCAACTACCACAGATGGGGGCGCTTGCGATATCCATCACCCCATCGAAAACTAAAGGCGGAGGATGCCGCTGCCTGGCGTAGGCTCCAGACAGGCACCTACACGAACCTACACATATTACATCGCATGCACCCCCCTACAGGGACGAATGCCCGTGGTGCGGGGCCACACCAACCCTAAACCACATCACGTCGGAGTGCACGCTACACAAGCGCAACATAGAACACCACGACCCGAACACCACGAAGCGCTGCTGTCCAGCTCGGCCCTCGACGACCAGCTCAAGCTGATCCAGAGAGCAGAGAAAACGGCAAGAGTCAGCGGAGCCCTGGAATAGGGGCCCAGACCATTAGTGATGCCCCTTCTGAGGCAACACAAAACTCTGATTATTCTTGTAATAAAGTTTATCTATCCTATCCTATCTTCAATAGATGACAATCAGTACAAACACGAGCACTTCACACGAGGAAAACACGCACGGTCACGCACCACACGCATCAGCCTTTAAGAGTGGCGCCACGATATACGAATTGCAAGATCTGAAACAGGACATATTGAACATATTGACATATGAAAGAGGACACATTGGAGAACAGAGTATTTGTGGACGACTGAAGAAGGTAGTCACGGTATCAGGGCACTTGGAAATCCACCTCAACCGGCGCAAGAGGTCAGTGCTAAAAGCCCCCTGGGCCACTTCCGGTCTGAGCAGCGCTGGCGCAACATGCAAGCACCGTGTTGTTTTCCATGCACACGCAAAACAAGCTATGCAACTTCGTGTTCCGTGCCAAGCTCCGCGCCGCCACGCGCGGTCCACGGCGTAGGAGCGTCAGCAATAATAACGTGCCCGTGACCGCGGCAGTCTTTGACCGCCTTCGAGCCACGCAGCTTCAACCGTCAGCGGCTCGAAACAACGCTCGTCGTCACGACGCGTTCTAAATCGGGTGCGTTGAAACCGGCGTGGCACAAGAGCCCGTCTCGAGACCACGCGGCATTCTTGTTCACTCGCCAGGTAGGAGGAGGACGGAGACGGAGAAGGCGCAGAAAGAAGAAGAAGAAGAACGCACAGTTTTACGCTAAGTCGCAGTATAAGAACAACAAGAAGTAGGCTAGCTTCCTAGCAAACCGGGCCGAAGTCGTGGAAGGCTGGAAGCGAGGTAGAGCCAAAGTGAGGAAGAGGGGTGCGCATAGGACTTAACGAAAAAGCGGCAAAAGAGGAGCGTTGCAGCAAGCTTCTCGCGTGAAGGGGCACCTATCCGACGGGGGCTAAAGAAGTTAGGCGTCGTAGAAGAGGCCTCTTCCTCCCCTTCTGACCAACTCTATTCTGGGGCGATTCATCATCGTGAAGCATTCGCCTTGGGACGGCGCCGGAGACGGATGGGACCGCGAGCGAGTCCGACCCGCGGCGGGGTCCGTTGGCGAGCGCGGGGCGACTCCACGAGTGCGCGCGCGCCTGTCTGCGAGAAGCGGCAGCGCAACTCGCGGCGTGCAGCGATGCCTTCCTTCGTACGACGCCGGGCCCCCGTTCCGCACCGCGCTGCCGACTCGCCACGGATGCGAGCACGGACCTCGTTACAAAACGGGCAACACCTTCGTTTCCCCACGGATATGCGGCGTATAATCGGGTGTGGTTGATGGGTAGATCGGTTCCGCGAGTGGGACCCTCTTGCCGCCTGGCCCATCACAGTCTCTCGCAACTCAGAGAGAATAGAGCCTTGAACGCAGAGAGGCGCATCCATGTATATAGTAATACCTGCGCTTGCGCAACGCAAGGATAAGCAGCGGTGCTTTTGAGTGCTTTCTCTTTGTGCTCTGTGCGTCGGCTGGCGTCTTTGGCCGTCCCATAA
The DNA here is from genome assembly GCF_013339745.2 of Dermacentor silvarum. Lineage (NCBI taxonomy): Eukaryota > Metazoa > Arthropoda > Arachnida > Ixodida > Ixodidae > Dermacentor > Dermacentor silvarum. Next base: position 65,840,689 of record NC_051159.1, on the reverse strand, counting down.
TCACGCAGCTCCGGAAATCAAATTGTGCAATAAACTGCATCTCTTCCCGGCTGCAAAGATGAGCATCCCCTGAGGCTGTTGTCTTATAGGCAGATATATCTACGCGGTCAGTTTGAGCATTCATAAAGAACATTAAGGATGCAGCATTGGACCCGTAGTGGCTCTGTAGGTCATTAATACATACACTTTGAATTCGTTCTGGTTGCAACAGCGTTTGCACATTGCGTGAAACCGGAGAGCTGCCCGACTATATAGGCTTGAGATCAGCGTAACTTAGTGGGGGAGATTGGAATTCGCTGTGTCGTTACACTCTGACCGCGCGTCGTCGCTTCAAGGTTTTCAGAAAAGTGCGCAGGATGATGACCTTCAGGGTCCAACTGTGAGACAGAGGAAGCTGCCACGAAATCAGACTTTGTTGATTATTCTCAACCACTTCGTTGTAAAGGATGTGCGCATGCTGTATGTTTGCAAACATATTGGGGTATTTTTCCTTAGCCTCAAGTTGCATTTAAGCGCGATCTTATTGCTCATCTCGCTATAGTATAAGGGGTTCATTCTCCGGCTCAAAGAAAACAATAAATGTAGGATGGAACCAAAAAAACTCGAGAATTGTCGCTAACTTTCATCGGCTACTGCGCTGAGGAATCGTAATTCAGATTAAACACATGTGATCACTATTGTTAAGCCGTACGGACGACGGTCATTTTTCCACTGACACGAAATACTTCCAGGCGTCACTCTCCTCGTATGCGGGGACCATACGTGACGCTGCAAAATGTGCCACGAACCTCCCTGCAGCGCCACACGCTTGACCCGAGCTCCCTTCCCTTATAATAGTTCTAGCTGGTTCCGCAAAGCCATTTGAGACGGCATATGGGGCTCCCGTTCCGGGCAACCAGCGTGGGACGGGGTTGCTGCGGCGTGAATGAGCTGGTGTGAGCCCGCCATTTGGACGCGGGAGGACAGATATGGGAAAGGGGGGTCGGGAAGACTAGGGGGGAGGGGGGGGGGGAGCCAGGAGCGGTAGTGGATGCCGCATCAGAGGGGCGTTAAGGGGAGAACAGCACGGCTGGGGAATACCCTGGGCGGAAAGATCGACACCCTCCCTTCTCAACCACCTATGTGGCTCTCGCGCGGTTTATGTGTATAATTAGATCCTCGGTGGCGGGACAGAACCAGCACCCTGCGCTCGATGACGCAAGCTGGAGCCCCCTTTGATGACGTCATGAGAACGCACAATAGCTCTCCCCGACTCTCCCAGCACTGCATGCACGTGTCCCCGCCTTCGTGGTCTTATTACGGAGCACATCATTGATCCTCCTATAGTAGAAGGCATTTTCGACCAGCGGCAAAAAAAAGGCAAACATTACATTTCGGGTGGCAAAAAGACCTTGCGCCTGTATTTTAAATGCTGTAACTATTGTCGTAGTTGGATAAAGGTAATATTTCAAATTTGTGTTTTTGTTCTTCATGTTGTTCCATATGAATTGGTAAATTATCACATTGATTGCTTGCGCACTTTCAAGGTAGTGATTTCTAAATGCGTTGGGACCACGATCATTCTGCTCTCTAGATCTGGGACCTGACAGAAGAAAATTGCGGAAATCACTATAGTACGACTGTTTCTCGTGGTAGAACCCTATTACCTTCTCATGCTTTCAGGATAATATATGTTACAGTCAAGCATTGAGCCAGAAGTGAAAGAGCTCGTACTGCAGAAGCTCGTACGACGGTCAGAATTGTCAGGGCAGCTCAAATCAAGCAGAAAATCAAGAGAAGCTATAGTAATTGGCAAAAGAACTTATAACATGCATCAGGTTTCGGTTAGAAATATCCCAAAGCGCTCTCTCGGCTTGTGTTCGATCACACTCAATAAGACGAATTTTGGATGATCTTTTAAAGTGAAACCACACTCAGACGTGCCGTATATATGCTTAAGTGTTTCTCTCAGGAACGTAATCATGCAGTGCTCTTCACAGATGAGAAAGAATTCAGAACTGAACAAATTTTAGCCGCCAAAATGATCGTATTTTGTTTCCATTTGTCAAATAAGCGAATGAATGTGGTAGCGACGTTAATCGGAAGGAACACCCGGCCTCGGTGGTGGTATGCGCTGGAGTGACGTTGACTGCCGGCAACGTATCTCTTGTTTTCGCCTACCAAGGAATGCAAGTAAACGGTTATAACTACGTGAACTAAATTACAGAGAAGGTATGTATTGCCCGGGAGCACGTCCCACTTCAAATCTTGATTGCGAACTTGCCAGACAGATTCCGTGCTTGGCCCCAGGGCCAAGATGGTTTAGCAATGGTGCATGCTTCCGGACTTTAGCAGTTCGCAAGAGCGGCCTTCTTGTTTGCCTGACTAAAGTCCACTCAACATTTGCGTCTTGTCTATGCTTGAGAGCAAGGCCTATAGCATGCGCTACTCTCCACAATAATTCGAATAGCTTGCGCCGTGCCTTTCCGAAAACGCTGGACGAAATCAACAACCAATATCCCTGTACCGCGGTGGATGCATTCACGAAGCGTCTGAAGGACTGCACCAAAGCGAGGGGAGGGCTTTTCTAACTCCGACCGCTTTCTTATTGTTCTGAGTGTCGAAATAAATTGATGGTTAAATTTCACGTCTATATCTTGCTTGTCGTTTTCATGACGAAAATACCAGGTGCAAGCACTTTTTAGCCGCACAAATGTAACGAATATATTAGAATTATTTTCCTTTCCACACTTCATCAGTGGCTAGAGTAACACTCTTCTTTAGTTATTACTAGGATCGGCCGATCATAAGCACTGGATGATGACATAGGAACAGGATTGAGCGAAAGCAATTGCTACATTACACCAGACCAGCTGTGAAGTGGTGTAGGCCTCAAATCATGCATGGTCGTGCAGGTTCATCTGTTGGCCTTGCATATGCGGAAGCCTCGGTGGGCACTGAAGCTTTACACCAATTTTTATTTCAACGCTCGTGTCTTAGAAACTAAAGCTATTAGTTACCAAGGCTTATTATTAAGACGAAAGCCCTGGGTGTCTATGTTGGCGGTGCCCTCGGTGGTGACCTTGGCGAAACTGCGCCGTAACGAAAAATGGCCGACGCCGCAAAGAGTAAACACGCGTCTAAAGATGCTCGGATTGACGTCACATTGCTCAGGGAGGTTCCTACAAACTAAGTAAATTAGTGGCTTTGAAAAAAAAATTTATACATATTGGTCTGCGTGGGTATCGAGCCCTGGCTTCCGCTGGTGCGAGACAAGCATGCTTCCCTGAAGCCATGGCTTTTTTTTTTGCCATTTCACAAACACAAACAAAAATTATCAGATACACATGTACATATTCTAAATACACCAGCTACAACTCGGCCGGTGTATGTGGCTTAAAAATGTTTCACAGAAGCCAATTGATCCAATATAGGTAGCCATTCTGGGGGTTCACATTGGGCTCTGAACAAGTGTCGGGTGTAGATCACACTCTCAACAAAATAGTGTCTTGCTGAGTGAGTTTGTATATGAGCATGCCTAACATCCATCCTGGTCTTCCATACGCTATGCATGCAAAGCAACATTAGCATATCACTCGGCACTTCCCCTGTATCCGCACATGGAAGAAACCGGAGTCCAAAAGGGCTTAATGGCAATTCTTTTCTAAGAGTTCTTTGCAAGACATCCCATAGGAATACGGCATCGTGGCAGTCTAGAAAAATATGTTCTATTGTTTCCGGTTTCCTGCAGATTAAACAATTTACTGACCAAGGTACAAACAGACCTTTACTTTGTAACCATGGCTTGACAGGGAGAGTGTCGGTATGTATTTGAAAAAAGAATGTTTTAACTGAGGGCCTGATCGGCATTTTTTTAACACGCTTTAACACATCGCGTTCAGGACCTAGCTTGTAGACAGCTCGATAGACAGGTGTTGGTAAGAATACATCAAGAATGTCACAATACAAACGCTTTTTCGTAACATCAGACAAATATTCATATGAAAACCTTGCCTTGAGCAAGCGTATAGACATTACCACTTCACGCAAATAAGAACTAAGCGGTCCTGCTTTCAAAGAAAACGATGATACAACAAAATCAGATAGATAATTCTGTAATCGTGCTTGGATCACAGTTCTCAAAAATACATCAGTTTGATCCCGCACAAAGAAGAATCTGCTCACCAACTGCTTGAAGAACAGACGCGAGAGCCCTAGACCCCCATTTTTCACCTTATGAAACAAATTGCACCGGCTGGTGCGCTCCCACTGCGATTCCCATATAAAAGTCGCGAATACTCGGTGGATGTTTTGAACCGAACTTCTGGCCATGGTCATCACTTGCAACACGTAAAACACTTTGGCAATTAAAAAAATATTGCAAACGGAAGCTCTTGCAAATACTGAAAAGTTATGGCCACCCCATTTATCGGTAGCACTTTTAACACGTTTGTTTTCCTCAGACCAATATTCTTCCGCATTTCGGTAATAATTTAGTGGAACTCCAAGGTACTTTCCTGGGGAAGCTGTCCAAGTCATATTGCAGTACACATCGGGTGTGCTCTGCCAGATGCCATGCCAAAATCCAAGGCATTTCGGCCAACTGATCGCGCTACCTGTTGCTGTGCAGAAAGCTATAGCTATTTTGACAACTTCTTCCACGCTTTTTCCCTGAAGCCATGGCTGCTCCGCGGTTCTGGCTTATACTGAAAGTGTGCCTAGTGCGTGCCTGATTGCAGACGTCATGTGGTCACAGAGAAGCGTTCGTGCCACTGCTCGCGCGTTCGTCTTCGTCTTCTTCCACAGCTGGCTCCGATGCCGCTGATCATGCCAGCGTTACCATACTGTCCCTCGCGCTCGTGCCACTGCTCGCGCGTTCGCCGTGGTCTTCTTCTACAGCTGGCAGGCTTTCACCTACATGTCTTACAAACATGTAACACTTGTTTACTTTTTTCGATTGCATTTATGTGGACACTGCATACAGGCAAACTTTCACCGTAGTCGTCGCCTTGATGTTCCGCATAAAGGCTTCATCATCATCATTTATCCTTTATTTTACCTTAAGGAACCCTCTCGGGGGTCTTTCACGGGTCCTTAAGGGTCCTGCCGGGGGTCGGGGGTCCCCTGTCGGGGTTTACAGAAGAATAGCAACAAAGTCATGTTTATAGTTTCCTACAAAACTCAGCCTCTGCATTCCTCGTTTGAGAACCGAACTGAAAAATAAACAATCTAAGAGGTACACTGAATACAATGTAATCATCAGAAATAAAAAAAAATCAGCAGAAAAGTCACAATGTGAATCGGCAGTCGCATAAGAAGGAAAAACACATTAAGGTCATTATAAAGGTTAGAGTTTGAGGTGATTCGTAAGCAACTGTTTAGAGTTATGGGGTTACGCTTGTTGACAAGTCTATCTGGTAAATTGTTCCGCTCTGCGATAGCGCTAAGCAAAAACGATTGATTAAAAGAAGGTACTGAACCACGCAAGTGCTGGATGCTGCAAGAGTTAAAAAGGCAACGAGAGGTACGGGTTGGTGGGATAAGAAGCTTTCCATGTAGTTTTGGGAACTTATAATATATATAGCCGGTGGAAAAGACCCAGCGTTGCAAATTTCTGACGGAACACCAATGGCTCGAATTCTAGAGATGATTTAATCGGCCTGACGCTTTCTTCACGGCTGTACCTGGAAGTGATGAATCTAGCGGCACGATTGTCTATTGATTCTAAAGTATTCATTAATCAAGCTTGGTGCGGGCTCCAAGTAGTTCAGCGTATTCAAGTTTACTTCGAATTAAATTTTCATAAGCTAGTTTTCATTGTCAAGTTGGGCACAGGGCAAGGGTACGTCTGACGTAACCAAATGATGTAGTAGTGTCGGTAGCCAATTTTGCGATGTGGTGGTACCAGGTCAACTTGTTGTTACAAGTGATCCTTAAATAACGATATGAGTCAGCAGTGGATGAGCATGTCGAGTTTAAAGAGTAAGGGTAATCATTGTTAGAGTATTTACAGTATATCTGCGTATACCTTTACAATTGGAGATGGTAGGTTTCATTAGAGAATTGTAATACCATGTTTCTATTAACAACGTAAGTCTTTTTGAAGCATTGCATGGTGGGTTCGGTGTGTAATGCGACGATAAAATAGGCAGTCGTCGGCGTAAAGTCGGATAGAAGATGAAACGCCGTTATGAAGGTCGTTTAAGAAGAAGAGAAACAGAAGCGGAGCGAAGACGGACCCCTGTGGTACTCTGGAAATTACGCTAGCGGTGGCTGAACAATGATTTTCAACAGTTACCCGCCGCAGTGGCTCAGTCAGCTAATAAGGTGTTGCGCTGCTGAGCACGAGATCGCGGGATCGAATCCCGGCCGCGGCGGCCACACTTCGATGGAGGCGAAATGCAAAAACGCCGGTGTGCTTGCGTTGCAGTGTTGCCAGGTCCGACGAGGCGGCGTAGCCAAAAGCTAGAGAAGTTGTAGCCCAAATGTAGCCAAACAGAAAAAAAGTGCAAAATATTTCGTAGCCAAATGTAGCCATATTTATACATTTTCACATTCGACTACGGCAATCCTTTTTTTGCACAACCCGTCGTAACAAAATGTCCGTGCCGCCATGACGGTCGGCCCTTTACATCAACAACAGCAACATCATGCTTGCACAGAACACTTTTTGGTTGGGCTCGGAAGGCCTTAAGTTCCAGCGAATCGCTGCAGAGGGCGAATCGGTGCTTTTATTTTATGAAAGATAGTGCTAAGTTATTATTTTAGTTATTTACAGTAATATTAACTACGAACTCTGCTCTTTAGCTGTCGTGAAGACAAAATAATGTTCAGCGTCATCGATCTCTCACGTTATCTCTGCCTGCCTACAGCGTATAGAAGTTCAGCTATCCAGCGATCTGCGACGGTGACGTGCCCACGGCTTCTTTTTTGATGAGCTGAAACAAGTCTTTCGCGCTGTGATATCTCGCGTTATTTGTCCCATCGTCCAATCTTGTTTTCTCGTTTTTTTTTTTCAATTAGCTTGGCGCGGATTAGCTTGGACACACACTACCTATGTAGTGTCAATTTACATCAACCTGGCCGCCATCTTAGGTCTCCAGCACGCCGAGAACATGTGTTAAGAAAAGGTACAGGCAACAGATGTCACTCACTGTGTGAATCGGTGTAAGCGGAGCTTTAAAAGATTACTGCGCAAACCGGCACACTAGTGTAAGAAGCGCGCAGTCGTTTTTCTGCGACGTGCACGTCCCGAACTAACTCGCTCGAAATGGTAAAAGCCGCGACGGCGCACAAAGAGCAATGGTAAACAACAAATTCATAACAGTGGTAATGCTGTGAAAACCGGTTACTGTCAAAAAGCAAACCATGTTGATCGCTAATAAAGTTTTAGAATAGGGGCCCCTAAAGTTTGGTGCCCCAAAGAGCTTTGCGGGTGTTAGCATTGTGGAATGCAGGAATGAAGAGTTTTAGAATAGGCGTTTTGCGTTTGCGGATAGCGTGTTGCGTTTGCGGCGTCACTACGGCGTCAAAGGAAAACTGTTATAAATATTAAAATAAAATACACCATTTTATGATAAGAAAAGTAATTTAGCCTTTCGTGTTTTCGCCTTTATTTACAATTTAGAACTTATTCTATTAGCAGCATGCAGCTTGTTGCGCTTAGTTTTGAGTAAACAACTTCACGCACCTTCACCCAGCCAAGTCAATCCGTGATAGGCCTACGAGCCATGAAATCGACAATTGAATTCGGAATCAGCGGTGTATAACGAATCAATCTCCATAACACATGTTAGTTAATAGAAAGAGATAACTGCAATCACTTCTCCTAGCTTACAAGCTTCATGCGTTACCACGAATCGCGCCCAGTTTTTTGCTAGGTTAGAGTTTTTTGCTAGGTTTTTGCTCATTTCGCGCACGCACATACGCACAGCCAGCTCAAACACAGCCTTCGAGATTTGCTTCTGCCCGATCACAGCCACATCTGGAGCGTGGATTAGGGCGCCACTTATCGCCCAAGTACAGCCCAGTCGCAGATCTTCAGTAGCCCAAACATAGCCACATAGCCAACTCGTCCAAGTCGACGCCAACAATTTTTTCCCGTAGCCCAATTTGGCTATATATAGCCAAACCTGGCAACATTGTTGCGTTGTAGTGCACGTTAAAGAACCCCAGGTGGTCAAAATTATTCCGAAGCCCTCCACTACGGCGTGCCTCATAATCAGAACTGTTTTTGGCACGTAAAACCCCAGAAAGAGGAAGAAGATTTTCAACAGCTGTGTACTGGAAGCGATTTGTAAGAAAGCAACGGATTCATGACAATGCGAGAGAGTCGTGACCGAGGCATGAGAGTTTGGCTAAAGGTCGCTGATGGGGGCTTTGTCAAAGTTTAGGTAGATGACGCTAGTTAGAAGTGATGAGTCTAAATTCAGATAAAATTCAGTAATAAATTCAACAAGCTGTGTATCGCATGACAACCCCGGGCGAAAACTGTGTTGATCGTGAAAACAGAAGGAATGATCACCAAGATGGCATGCTATTCGCGAATATATTATATGTTCTAGGAGTTTACAGGCAATGCATGTTACAGAAATGGGGCGATAGTTGGAAGGATCAGAGCGGCTGCCTGATTTATATGCCGGTGCCACTTTACAAATTTTCTAGTCATTTGGAAAGTGAACTGTCCGTAAAGAACTGGGGAAAACTTATATGTAATATTAGTCTGCAAATTACCTCCATACATTTTAGTATCTTAGCAGTGATGCCATCTGGCCCGGGGGCACTAGAACTCTTCGGGTTTTCAATGAGCTTCATAATGCCGTGAGAATTAATAGCAAGAGGAAGCATACGGGAAAAATAGTAGCTGGGTAAATCAATGTCCTTCAGTGCAGACTCGTGAGTGAGAAATATACGAGTTGATTACGTCTGACTACTGATCAAGTTGCACATTGTAACCGTCAGGGTAAGTCAAAGAAATGTTATTGGAGATACAGTTTGGTTTCAGAATATTGAATTTTTTTATGGGGGGGGGGGGGGGGGATTCGCAGGTATGATGCTCTGCAAGTGGTAGTGGAAGAATTTCTTTTTGGATTGTCTCAAAGTGCTAGTGCACTCACGCACGTATGTAAAGCGCGTGTCCCACTTTGAACAAGATTTCGAGCGTTTCGCATCACGAAAAAGACTTTTCTTTCCCAACAGCCGCCTTCATCATCATCATCATCATCATCATCAACAACAACCTATTTTATTACACTCAAAGCGGATTTCTGCCGTCGGCGTCGCCGTGAGGTTTCGTATGACGTCAAACGGCCATGAAATTCTGGCCGCGCGCCGTATGCTTTATGTGCGAGTGAAAGCGCGCGAGGGACGCGCGCTATCGCGGGGAGCGAAGGCACGGCGGAGAGCAAACGCATGTTCGGCGCCGTGCTCAATGAAGGGCTGCAGAATTAAGCGTCTCTTTCCTCCTTTACAATCACCACACACACATATATATATATATATATATATATATATATATATAGAGAGAGAGAGAGAGAGAGAGAGAGAGCAAACGCGACTTCTTCCGTCGCGCGAAAGGCCGTGGGGGGATGGGAGGCGAGGTTTAGCTGCGGCACCAAATGACTATTTTTATAAAAACGTTGCGAGGCGAGAAGGTGATAAAGATTTCCAACGCTGCTCGACGAGTGTCCCGTTCTGATCTTGCTTCACGCCCTCCGCGCCAGTGGCACCGATGTCTCGTTGCACTGGATCCCTGCACACGTGGGAATCCCGGGCAATGAAGAGGCAAGATGCTTTGGCAAAGGAGGCACACGGCATGGACAAGGCGATCAGCCCGGCAGTCATTGCCTCAGACTACTCCAGGAGCACCTTGCAGCGGCTGCTGCTGAGCTGTCACCCCGTGGCGAGGCGGAGTTCCCCGAAACGGCTGCCGGACCGGGGACTGACAAGGAGGGAGAGATCCATCCTGCTACGCCTACGGATGGGCTGCTGCTGGACAGCCGCCCGGAGCTTCCGCCTGGGTAGAACTGACTCACCAGCCTGCACACAGTGCGGGGCAGACGAAACACTGATGGGCCTCCTATGTTTCTGCCCCGCGCTCAACCAACACCGAGCCACCATGGTGGCTCAACTACGCCGCATGGGCCTGCCTTCAGCCTCCAGCACGGCCCTCTTCTTCCCAGCCCGCCGTTCGAGCAGGTATTCAAGGTCGTACTCTGCTACCTTGACGATTCGATGCTGGCTGACCGACTGTAAGGGCACCCTGCCCGACACGATAACGACTACGCTCTCCCTCCCCTTCCACTTTTCCTCATTCCTCATCCCCCATTCCCCGCCCCTCAGAAGCTTAGCCGTGCTCCCTATAAGGGCTGAAAAAACATGCATATTTTCTCTTTTCCTCAACCTCTACTACTACTACTACTACTTCGGATCTTGTCGAAAACCTCCGAGCCGCCCCCAGAAGCACCGGCAACAGTCATCAACGCCGCGCGCTTTCGGTGTGAACGCGGGCAAAACGCCGACGGCGTCGACCACAGTTCTGCGCGTTGCTGGTGCTGCTGCATGTCCAAGTTTATACAGCTGATAAAACTACTATCCGTACTCCGTATAGCTCTCTACTAATTTGCTATCGCAATTGACGCTTCGCCTTTTGGGTGAAACTGCGACAAATTTTATTGCAATAGCAATTATATGGACACTCAAAAGCAGATTTCTGCCGTCGCCGTCGCCGTCGCCGTGAGGTTCCGTATGACGTCAATGGAGATGAAATCGTCGCCGATCGATAAGTGGTTCTTGAGGGAAAGGGAAAGGTTGGCGCTATCTTCTGCAGCCCTTGAGGGAGCACGGCTCAGCGCCAACGGGGAGGGGTAAGTGGGAGCGAAAGAAGGGATAGAGTGGAGTCGCCATGGCTGGGCGAAGCAAAACCGGCAGGCATAGGCGGCACGTATCAGGCCGAGATGGAAGGCCTTGGTGTGCTGCAGAGTCGGCAGGGGTGTTGTGCCAGGCCGGTCAGGCCCGGGGTGGGGTGGGAGGCCGTGAGGCCTTCCCGCTTGTAGAAATGTTCTTAGAGGCGTGCGGAGAGCCCTGACGAGTCAAGGAACTCCACGACGCCTCGAAGTGCAGAAAGGTGGTGTCGGCCGGGGAAGAGGAGATCTTCCTCCTTGCCAGAGAGCCGATGATAAGTGGTTCTTGAGGGAAAGGGAAAGGTTGGCGCTATCTTCTGCAGCCCTTGAGGGAGCACGGCTCAGCGAGCCGGTGGTAAGTGGTTCTTGAGGGAAAGGGAAAGGTTGGCGCTATCTTCTGCAGCCCTTGAGGGAGCACGGCTCAGCGCCAGCGAGCCGCGCGCCGAGCGCTGTATGTGCGAGTGAAAGGGCGCGAGGGGCGCGCGCTTTCACGGGGAGTGAACGCGCGGCGGAGAACAAACGCGCGTTCTGCGCCGTGCTCGCTTAAGGGCTGCAGAAGTAGGCGTCTCTTTCCTCCTTTACAATCACCATATTCAATTCCCCCTGTTGGGGTACAAATTCACTAATAGGGAGCAGTGGGAGACCATCCTCGCCGGCGCGGACCTAGAGACCCAGAGGGGTATACTCGACCAGGCCCGGCGAGTAGCTCTGGCCAGAAGAGTCTCAAAATAGGGACCCACCCACCCACCCTTTCCTGTCCAATCAATAAAATGTTATATATGTAGAGCAAACTCGCCTTCTTCCGACGCGCGAGAGGCCGTGGGGGAGAGGGGGGGGGAGGGGGACGGAATTGAGGCGACGTTTAGCTGCGGCACCAAGTGCCTATTTATATCAGAGGCTCCGGCAACAGTCACCAACGCCGCACGCATTTTGAGTGAACGCGGGCAAAACGCCGACGGCGTCGACAGCAGTTCTGTGTGTTGCCGGTGCTGCTGCATGTCCAAGTTTATACAGCTGATAAAGCTAATATCATTACTCCGTATAGCTCTCTACAAATTTGCTATCGCAATTGATGCTTCGCCTTTCAGGTGAAACTGCGACAACGTTTTTTTTTTATGTCTACTGCAGGACGAAGGCTTCTCCCTGCGTTCTACAGTTACCCCTTTCTAGCACTAGTTGATTCCAATTTACTGTATTATAAAACCAGGGTTTTCCTAAATCACCGCAAATGCGAACAAGAGGCACATGCCACTCAACAAGGGATAATAATTTATTCTTAAACAGCAACCAGTTTTCATCTACTGTACGAGAAGGAGCTAGCAGTATGACGGAAAAAAATTGTTTACTTCAAAGTTAGTTTTATTGCGATAGCAATTATATGGACACTCAAAAGCAGATTTCTGCCGTCGCCGTCGCCGTGAGGTTCCGTATGACGTCAATAGAGATAAAATCGTCGCGGCGCGCCGCCGAACGCTGTATGTGTGAGTGAAAGGGCGCGAGGGACGCGCGCTTTCACGGGGAGTGAACGCACGGCGGAGAACAAACGCTCGTTCTGCGCTGTGCTCCCTTAAGGACTGCAGAAGTAGGCATCTCTTTCCTCCTCTACAATCACCATATATGTAGAGCAAACGTGCCTTCTTCCGACGCGCGAAAGGTCGTGGGGGAGGGGGAGGGAAGGGAGGCGACGTTTAGCTGCGGCACCAAGTGCCTATTTATATCAGAGGCTCCGGCAACAGTCACCAACGCCGCACGCATTTCGAGCGAACGCGGGCAAAACGCTGACGGCGTCGACAACAGTCCTGCGTGTTGCCGGTGCTGCTGCATGTACAAGTTTATACAGCTGATAAAGCTGCTATCATTACTCCGTATAGCTCTCTTCAAATTTGCTATCGCAATTGATGCTTCGCCTTTCAGGTGAAACTGCGACAACTTTTTTTATAAAGTCCGCTTTGTTAAGGCCCGTCCAGAGGGCCCACGACGCGGCGGTGAGGCTCGGCCTCCCCGTCCCCAGGTGGGCGCGGCCCGCTGCGCTGCCGTCCTGAACGGCGGCGGTGCTCCTCAGGACCTTTAATAAAGTTCATTGTGTGTCTGTCTGTCTGTCTGTCTGTCTGTCTGTCTGTCTGTCTGTCTGTCTGTCTGTCTGTCTGTCTGTCTGTCTGTCTGTGTCTGTCTGTCTGTCTGTCTGTCTGTCTGTCTGTCTGTCTGTCTGTCTGTCTGTCTGTCTGTCCATCCGTCCGCTTTGTTGTACTGCCTGATGTCTTTTGTTGAGGGCTGTCGGATCCGAACTGCGATACACAACATAAAATAAATACTGGTAAGTTGTGGTCGCCTAAACCACCTACGGGTGATAGCGATTTTATTATTTCGGGATTGAAAACAAGAACAAGGTCCAGAATGTTCCCCTCACGAGTTGGCATATTAACCATCTGAGGAAAGCTGAATGTTGGAATCGTGTCAAGAAAATCTTTGGATTGGTGGTTATGTGCCTCTAGATTCACCCAGTTAATTTCCGGAAAATTAAAATCGCCACAGAGCATAAAATTCGCAGACGGGAAGCGAGAGTAAAGATCCGCTAGTACAAAATTTAGTTCATGGTTGAAAGAAACATCACAATCAGGAGCGCAATAACAAGCAATAATCACAGTCATACTTCAAGCAAGTGAAATATTTACACTCAAAATTTCGTGTTCACAGTTCAATTTAGTGGCATATGAAGGAACACTTTCTTTCTCAAAAATGTTGCAGTTTCACCCGAAAGGCGAAGCATCAATTGCGAGAGCAAATTAGTAGAGAACTATATGGAGTAAGGATAGTAGTTTTATCAGCTGTAGAAACTTGGACATGCAGCAGCACCGGCAACGCGCAGAACTGTTTTCGACGCCGTCGGCGTTTTGCCCGCGTTCGCACCGAACGCGCGCGGCGTTGGTGACTGTTGCCGGTGCCTCTGGGGGCGGCTCGGAGGTTTTCGACGAGATCAGAATGGGACACTCGTCGAGCAGCGTTGGAAATCTTACCCACCTTCTCGCCTCGCAACGTTTTATTGCGATAGCAATTGGACACACCAAAGCGGATTTCTGCCGTCGCCGTATGACGGTTCCGTATGACGTCAACAGCGATGAAATCGTCGCCGCGCTCCGGACGCTGTATGTGCGAATGAAAGGGCACGAGGGACACGCGCTTTCACGGGGAGCGAATGCACGTCGGAGAGCAAACGGGCGTTCTGCGCCGTGCTCCCTGAAGGGCTGCAGAATTAAGCGTCTCTTTCCTCCTTTATAATCACCATATATATAGAGAGAGCAAACGCGACATCTTCCGTCGGGCGAAAGACTTGGGGAGGGGGGGGGGGGAGGGAGGGGGAGGCGACGTTTAGCTGCGGCACCAAGTGCGTATTTATATATTAAACGTTGCAAGGCGAGAAGGTGGGTAAGATTTCTGACGCTGCTCGACGAGTGTCCCATTCTGATTTCGCCGAAAACATCCAAGCCGCCCCCAGAGGCACCGGCAACAGTCACCAACGCCGCGCGCGTTCGGTGCGAACGCGGGCAAAACGCCGACGGCATCGACAACAGTTGTGCGCGTTGCTGGTGCTGCTGCATGTCCAAGTTTATACAGGTGATAAAACTACTATCCTTACTCCGTATAGTTCTCTACTAATTTGCTATCGCAAGTGATGGTTCGCCTTTCGGGTGAAACTGCAACAAATATTTTTTATTCCGATAGCAATTATATGGACACTCCAAAGCAGATTTCTGTCGTCGGCGTCGTCGTCGCCGTCGCCGTGAGTTTCCGTATGACGTCAATGGAGATGAAATCATCGCCGCGCGCCGCCGAACGCTGTATGTGCGAGTGAAAGGGCGCGAGGGACGCGCGCTTTCCCGGGGAGTGAACCCACCGCGGAGAACAAACGCGCGTCTTGCGCGGTGCTCACAAGGGCTGTTTCTTTCCTTTCCTAACTTCCTGCGCCCCAAACATTGCCAGCTATGACTTTTGCAGAACTCACGAAAACAGTGTAGACTTCACTTGAGCTGTGGACTAATGCTTCACATTCGTACACTTGAGCAAGTCTAACAGATTCAGTTTAGAGAGTTGTAGTCCTACGGTAAAACACAAGGATTTCTTCTTTAGTTCGATCATGGGGCCGAATTCGCAAATTGTTTCCTTCGGAAGTGCTCTTTTCCACTGACTGCTCGCCTTCGCTAATGCTCACCTTCGCTAAATTCTAGCTTCAGGATTAGCTAGAATTTTCTCTTACGAAGAATTCTAGCGTAAGAGCCTTTTGTGAATACGCGACCGGTTTCTTTCTCATAATCCACGGTTCACGACCAGCCACGGACGGACAACAATCGAAGTAACGTGGATAACGTGGATAGAGTAATACTCGAACCACTGACGAACTGGTACATTATATCGCCGGTGATCCCTATTTCTGGCGCTCAGCTACAAGTGCTTAGCTGCCTGCTTCATTTTATTGCGATAGCAATTATATGGACACTCAAAAGCAGATTTCTGCCGTCGGCGTCGCCGTCGCCGTCGCCGTGAGGTTCCGTATGACGTCAATGGAGATGAAATTGTCGCCGGTAGGTAAGTGGTTCTTGAGGGAAAGGGAAAGGTTGGCGCTATCTTCTGCAGCCCTTGAGGGAGCACGGCTCAGCGCCAACGGGGAGAGGTAAGTGGGAGCGAAAGAAGGGATAGAGTGGAGACGCCATGGCTGGGCGAAGCAAAACCGGCAGGCATAGGCGGCACGTATCAGGCCGAGATGGAAGGCCTTGGTGTGCCGCAGAGTCTGCAGGGGTGTTGTGCCAGGCCGGTCAGGCCCGGGGTGGAGTGGGAGGCCGTGAGGCCTTCCCGCTTGTAGAAATGTCCTTAGAGGCGTGCGGAGAGCCCTGACGAGTCAAGGAACTCCACGACGCCTCGAAGTGCAGAAAGGTGGTGTCGGCCGGGGAAGAGGAGATCTTCCTCCTTGCCACAGGGGAGGCCCAGGCGGCGGAACTCCTGCAGGAGTGGGCCCCGCTGCTGGAGGTACGCCGGGCAGGCCAGCAGGAGATGTTCGATCGTCTCCGGCTCCCCGCAGGAGCTGGGTCGCCGCGCGCCGAACGCTGTATGTGCGAGTGAAAGGGCGCGAGGGGCGCGCGCTTTCACGGGGAGTGAACGCACGGCGGAGAACAAACGCGCGTTCTGCGCCGTGTTCCCTTAAGGGCTGCATAAGTAGGCGTCTCTTTCCTCCGTTACAATCACCATATATGTAGAGCAAACGCGCCTTCTTCCGACGCGCGAGAGGCCGTGGGGGATGGGGGGGGGGAGGGGGAGGGAAGGGAGGCGACGTTTAGCTGCGGCACCAAGTGCCTATTTATATCTGAGGCTCCGGCAACAGTCACCAAAGCCGCACGCATTTTGCGGGCAAAACGCGGGCAAAACGCCGACGCCGTCGACAACAGTTCTGCGTGTTGCCGGTGCTGCTGCATGTCCAAGTTTATACAGCTGATAAAGCTAATATCATTACTCCATATAGCTCTCTACAAATTTGCTATCGCAATTGGTGCTTCGCCTTTCAGGTGAAATTGTGACAACTTTTTTATATAAGTACGCATTTGGTGCCGCAGCTAAACGTCGCCTCCCCTCCCTTCGTCCCGTCCCCCCACAGCCTTTTGCGCACCGGAAGAAGTCGCGTTTGCTCTCTATATATGGTGATTGTAAAGGAGGAAAAGAGGCTTAATTCTGCAGCCCTTCAGGGAGCACGGCGCCGAATGCGCTTTTGCTCTCCGACGTGCGTTCGCTCCCCGTGAAAGCGAGCGTCCCTCGCGCCCTTTCACTCGCACATGTACAGCGTCCGCAGCGCGGCGACGAGTTCATTGCCGTTGTCGTCATACGGAACCTTATGGCGACGGCGACAGCAAAAATCAGTTTTGGAGTGTCCATATAATTGCTATCGCAATGAAAACAAAATGCCGCCTCCCCTGTGCCCCAACCTGTCAAGCCTATTCGGATGTAACCTAGATTCATTAAGTATAGCGAGGTCAGTATCGGCGTCTGTGTTAGGTGTACATTAAAAGCTTTCGACCAAGACGAGGCATAACAAACAATAATGGGGATGCAGCCTCTCGCGATCGCCTCCACGTGCGCTGGGAGACTGTGTTGCTCAGCTCTGCCCTCGACGATCAACTTTGGGCTGACCAGCGGGCCGAGGAAGCCGCCAGGATTCAAGAACTGCTAGCCGTAGCCTAGGCGGGCCCATTTTCCCGTCCCACAGACTCGCAGGGCCTTTCAAAAAGTTATTTGAGTGACTGACTGACGACGAAAATGTTTGATACACAAACCAGCGATCGGATATGTTATGGAGACGGTATGTTATTCAAACGCCAAAGTTGCTCTGACTAGCTTCATGGTCTGTACTGAATTATTCCTGCGATTTTTTTACAATATGAGCGCGTAAAAAATAGATATAAAACATTTCCTTCACAGTGTATGTTTTTTATTGTAACAAGTTTTCTACCTCAGCCAATCAAAAATTGCGGGACAATACTAGGGCTTCCAATGTGGTTGTAATTTCATTGTCTGTTCTCAGTGTTCTCACAGAGATAGATAGATAGATAAATAACTTTATTAAAGACCGAGGGAGGAGAGCCGGGTTTTACCCCGACCCCCCTGCTGGCCGCTCCCACGTTGGGACAGGCAGGGAGTACCTGGCCGCGGCATCGTGGGCCCCTTGGATTGCCCGAAGCTGACGGTGACGATCCGTGCTTTTGATGGCGGAATAAAAGCCTTCTCTTGAGTTCATTTTTGCCTTGAGAGAGAGATAAAACTTTATTTTGTCCATGATGGGGTCTGGGGGCGGCGGGGGTTGGGAGACTAACCCCCAGGCCTCCCCTTCCTCAGACGGCGGCCAGCCCTTGTTTTCTGGCGGCGTCTTCGGCCATCCGGACGGCCCAGAGCTGCTCTTCTGGGTCCAAGCTGAGCAGCAAAGTCTCCCACTGCTCGGCCGTAGTTATGATGTGTGTAGTGTTAGTGCGGTGAGTGTTGGTGGGTGTAGCTTTCGGGCATGCCCAGATGATGTGATCGAGGTCAGCGCGGGCCTCGCAGGCTTTGCAGAGTGGGGAGTATGCATCGGGGTAAATTCGGTGGTATAGCACGGGGTTTGGGAAAGTTCGCGTCTGAAGTAGTCGCCAAGTGGTGGATTGTGATTTATTCAGTGTTTTGTGTGCTGGTGGGTAGCGTAATCGCTCTCTGCAGTAGTGGAGGAGGATTTCTCTGAATGTGACCATGCGGTCGCGCGCGTGTCCGCGGTGCAGAACTAAGGGCTCATCAGGACTGGAAGATGCAGGAGACGGATGATGCGCCTGGTGTGCGAGAGCTCGGGCGGCATCGTGGGCGGCTTCGTTTCCAGCCAGACCCGAATGACCAGGGGCCCAGATGATCTGTACGCGGCGTTGCCTTGAGGCGGGAGTGTCGGAGAGTATTTTCTGTGCTTGGGGTGCTATGAGTCCTCTTGTGTAGTTGCGAATGGCCGTTTTTGAATCGCTGATGATGTAGTGTGCATTGGTAGAGGCATAAGCCAAGGCGATGGCCGTTTCCTCTCCTTCTTCGGGTTGAGTGGCGAGTATTGATACGGCCGCGGCGAGGCGGTACTGCGAGCCCGCGACTACGGCGACCGCCATGGCGTTCTGGTGGGGGTATTCCGCGGTGTCCACGTAGGCTACATCTGCGGCGTGGTCGTAGCGCTTTTGTAGATGTTTAGCTCTGTCTGCACGTCGCTCCTGATTGTGTTCTGGGTGCATATTACGAGGTATGGGCGATATAACTAACTGAGCGCGAATGTTTGGAGGGACGGGTACTTTTGGTCCGAATTGGGTGGTGTAGGTTATGCCTAGGGTGCGCAGAATGTGTCTGCCCGTGGTGGAGTTGGCGAGTCGTTCATATTGGCTTATACGCTGAGCTTCAATAAGCTCGTCTATGGTATTGTGAAGGCCGAGGGCATCCAGTTTCTCGTTAGATGTGGAAATTGGAAGCTGTAGGGCTTGCTTATAGGCCCTCTTAATCATGGTGTTGAGTTTGAGCTTGTCAGTCGCATTGAGGTGAAGGTACGGGGCGACGTAGGTGATCCTGCTAAGGGCGTAGGTGGTTACCAGACGAATGAGGTTGTTTTCTTTCATGCCGTGATGTCGATTTGCGATGCGTGCTATGAGGCGAGTTGTTTGGTGTACATGACTATCTAATTGCTTGAGCATCTCCGTGTTTCTGCCGTTTTGTTGGATGCGTAAGCCAAGGATACGGATGCTAGGCACTGTAGGTATGAGTTGCTGATGCACGTGGAGTTGTATCTCGGGGGGATGAGGGTCTGGGCGTCGACCTCCCCACGTAGGCCTGTATAGAAGGAGCTCCGATTTCTGTGGGGAGCAACCAAGGCCGCGTGGTTCTACGTATGCAACAACCTCGTTGATGGCTTGCTGCAGCGTGTCTTGGATGTCCCCGTCGCTGCCCCCGGTGACCCACAGGGTGATGTCGTCCGCGTAGAGGCTATGCTTGAGGTTGGGGATGCTAGCTAATGCAGGCGGTAATCCGAGCAAGGCCACGTTAAACAGAAACGGGGACAGAACCGATCCTTGCGGCGTACCTTTGCTGCCAAGGTGAATAATTGGCGACTGCAGCCCTCCGATGGTGATGGTGGCAGTGCGACCTGTCAGGAAATCCTTGACGTAGTTATATGTTCGGTGTCCAACCTGGAGTTGTGCCAGTTGGGTCAGTATGGCCTCATGCGTGACGTTATCGAAAGCCTTAGTTAGGTCTAGCCCCAAGATGGCTCTGGTGTCCAGCCTCGAGCTTTTATCGCCATCGATAATTTGGTGTTTGAGCTGAATCATGATGTCCTGAGTAGAAAGTTTAGCGCGGAAGCCAACCATAGTATTGGGGAAGAGATCGTTGTCGTCCATATGTTTGTGTAAGCGTGTGAGAATGACGTGTTCCAGGACCTTTCCGACGCATGAAGTAAGTGAGATGGGGCGGAGGTTTTCGAGTAGGAGGCGCTTCCCGGGTTTGGGAATCATAATGATTTTGGCTTCTTTCCATTGTGGAGGGAGTTGTCCAGTTTGCCAGTACTCGTTAAAATAAGCCGTGAGGGCTGTTAGAGAATCCTCATCTAGGTTGCGAAGCATTTTATTAGTAATGCCATCAGGTCCCGGGGCCGAGTTAGGGCGGAGTGCGAGGATGGCTGCACGTACTTCTGCTGAATGTATGGGCGCGTCCAGATGGTCATTAGCGGTGCCAGTGTATGCTGGAGCGGGTGTAGTAGGTTGAGGTCCTACGTAGCGGTCTATCAGCTCTTGAAGAATTTGTGCGTCCGTGCCCGGATGGGTGTGAATAATCTTTTGCAAGTTGTGCTGTTGTGTGTTCTTGCTGTTGGCCGGATCGAGGAGGCAACGAAGGATATTCCACGTTTTGGGTAGGTTTGGTTGCCGCTCCATGCTGTCGCATGTACTGTGCCAATTTTGACGAGTAAGTTGTTGTGCATAGTCTTCGATATGAAGGGCGAGCGTGGCAATGCGTTTTCTGAGCGTTCGGTTGAGCTTGTTGCGTTGGTATCTGCGCTGCAGACTGGCGAGGGCTTCCCACATATGCAGTAACTTGCTATCTGCCTCCTGCAGATTGGCTTCCTCTGGCACCGATTTAGTTGCTTCGCTCACATCTTGCAGCAAGGATGCGACCCAATCTTCCAAAGGCTGTTGGGTACCGGAGAGAGAGGTGATGGCTCTGGCCTGCCGGAAAGCGTCCCAGTCTGTGAGGCGGAGTTGACGGCCCTTGGGCTTTCGCGGGCCCGCTCGAACTGTGGTTTGGATTATATAGTGGTCGCTGCCCAAGTTGTCTTGTGTGTTTATCCAGTCTGCCTGTTGTATTCATTTTGCGAATGTCAGGTGCGGAGTAGTGTCTCTGCTAACGCTGTTTCCCACACGAGTTGGACAGGTTGGATCCGTGACAAGAGTAAGACCTAGGTTCTGTCCGTCAAGCCATAGTTGTCTTCCCTTTCGGCGGTCCACCGGGTATCCCCATGCCACCGCAGGGGCGTTTAGGTCCCCTACAATGAGCAGGGGGGCTCCTCTGGCTACTTGATCTGCTTTGGTGAAGAGTCGCAGAAATCTATGTTGTTGTTTGGGGCTGCTATATACATTGAGGATGAAGAGGCTCTGTTGCGTGCGCTTTGCAGACGGGATGATCTCCAGGAGAATGTGGGCTGCTGTATCAATGCTTGTGTGATGTTGTATAACCGGAATGTTTCTCTTAACTAGTGTGGTTACTTGGGGCCTGCGTCCATCATCCGAAACTGCGGTGAACGCCGCGTATCCCGACAGCTTAGCCGTTTCTCCGGTCTCTTGTAATGCGATAATATCGGAGGAGGTATGCGGTGCGAGAGAGGTAATGTATTGCTGTAAATGTGCTCGTTTTCGCCGGAAGCCCCGGCAGTTCCACTGCCAAATGCAGTAGGTGGCTCGTTCGCGATTACTCGCAGCCATCTTTGTCGGGACGGGAGTACGGCTTCTTTAGGGGACCTGCTCTGGGACGGAGTAGGGAATTTTCCAACTCTGTCAAACGGGTATTGTGATTTTGAGCCAGGGTCGCGACCATGTCTTGAAAGGCTTTGTGCGTGACGTCCATTTTTTCTTGCCGCTGTTTTTCTCTTGCTGCAAAGGCCTGCTCAATTCTGGGTAGTAGTAGCGTTTCGAGTTTCGCAGTAAGGAGGGTGTCCATTGCGCGTTCGAGAGCCTTTGTAATGGAGGCGTCGAGCAATTCGGCGAGTTTGCAGTCTAATGCTTCGCTGAGTTTACGTTCGATCCGCTGTTGCAGCTGAGTGAGAGCCTCAGAGTTGACACTCCCTTCTGGAGTATATGCTGATGATGTCGCTTGTGTGATGGGTTCGAGGGCTTTGCGTTTGTGCGGGGTTGATTGTTGGATGGTGTGCGGAGACTCTGCTGCAGGGACAGGAACAATGTCTGCATTCGATGTTAATCGCTTGGGTTGTGTGTCTGCAAGTTGTGATTTGAGCTTAACGTTTTCTGTCTTGAGGTCTTGTATCTCAGCACGTAAGGATCGGAGCTCCTGCATGAAGCTGTGCATGGTAGCATCACTAACTGTGTTCACTGTGGTGGCTTTAGGTTGTGTGGCGTGACCTGTGTGGGAGACAATGCTGGCCCAGCTTACCTTGGGGGGAGCATCTTGGACTTTAGCTGTGGTCGCTCTAAGGGTGGCATTTCGTTGATGCTGCGTCGGTGTTGAATCCGGTCCGCCTCGGGAGTGGCTGCGTCCACGAGACCGGCTGCGTCCACGAGACTGGCTGCGTCCACCAGACTGGATGCGTCCACCAGACCGGCTGCGTCCACGAGACCGGCTGCGTCCACGAGAGTTGCTGCGTTCGGGAGCTAGTGGTTGGGGCGTCGACTTCAGTGTTGGCTGAACTGAGTCTCCACTTGCAGAGGTCGATGGCCGAGTCTCCTGGTTCGCTTCTTCTTGTTCCAGTCGTAGGCGTTCCCTTCGTCGTTGGAGTAGGAGGTGTGGTGTCTGGAAGCGGCGATGACAGGCCTTATCGCCAGTCGTGTGGTCCTTGCCGCAGAGCGCGCAGCAAGGTTGACAGGTATGATCAGCCGGCGGATTTACTGTGTCACAGCTCTTGCATTTCTTCTGGGTCGGAGTGGGGCATACATCGGCCCTGTGGCCGACGGTGCCGCAGATGTCGCAGACCTCAATGCGCTTCTTATGTAGATAGCATTTGTATTCTGCTCCACGATAGTAGACATGGTACGGTACTTGCTTTCCGTCGAATACGATGAGCACTGAATTCGTGTTGCCCATGCGTCGGGCCTGCAGAATTGTAGGGTTCTTCTTGTAAACGAGGCTCTTGGTAATGTCTTGATCGGTGTCATATGAAGGGATGTTATGTATAACTCCTTTGGCTGTGTCTTCCGGCGGTGTGGCGTATGCTGTGGCAGCGTAGCAGAGTGCTCCGATGGGGAGACTGCGGATGCGGCAGTATTTTTCGGCGTTAGACATGATTGGTGTGCTAACTACAATGACGTTATTATCCGCGCATGAGCGATATATGTCTTCCTCAGCTTCTTCGGTTGTAATGCCCGTGATCTGCAGTATTGAGTCACGTATCTGGGCGTCTCCTAGTTTGGACACGTTGAAACCGTCTCTTGGGCGAATGACGATCTTGATATCGTTCTTAGGAAGTCGCGGTTGCCGTGGGGCTCGTGGGCGGCGTAGGGAGGACTGCTGGGTACTCTCGGTGCGTACGCTTTCTGTTGCATGGAGGGAGCCATGTACGAGTAGGGATGATGCCTGCGTGGTTTGTCGTTGCTTGTGGCGGTGGCTAACAAGCCACCCTGCTTCAGGGGTAATTTCTTCGGGTGT
This sequence comes from Dermacentor silvarum, assembly GCF_013339745.2. Lineage (NCBI taxonomy): Eukaryota > Metazoa > Arthropoda > Arachnida > Ixodida > Ixodidae > Dermacentor > Dermacentor silvarum. The sequence continues at coordinate 65,817,416 of NC_051159.1, read as the reverse complement.
TATGTCTGTGCCTTCAACCTCTACTACATCCATAATTAGGGGAGGGGCGGCGCTTACTTGATCTCACCGGGGTGCGGATCGTTGGGCGAAGTCCCCAGGAGCCGGGAAGACTGTAATATCGACGCCGCGCGCGTTCGCAGGTGCGGTGCCCCTGTTTCTCGGCCAGACGGAGGAGCTGAAGATCTCGTTAGGGTTAGGAATCGACGCCGTGACCGGCTCGAACTTTTGGTCGTAGAAACCCTTGTCCTGGGTCCCTGGCGTCGGGACTGCTCTTGATCGGTAGCTGACCACTTCCGGAAGCTGGTTCCGACGTTAGTTTGGGTCCAGCGGTGGTTGTTTGAGCACAAGAGATTAAAATGTACGGAGCCCATGCGAGGCGCGTGCGCTTTGTCAGCGTCGTCGTCTTCCTCCCTCTTTTGCCTTGAGTTCCTTGGGTATGTGAGGGCAGTCCCACATCATGTGTTCAAATGTACACACACACCCACAGTCCGGGCAGTCAGGAGATATATCCATATATACCGAAACGCTAGCTGGACAGGGGTAAACCCCTGTCTGTAGCAGTCTGAGCGTAATTTCTTGTCCCCTGGTGAGATGCGAATGGGGTGGAGGAAAGACCATACGGCCCAAGCGATAATGTGAAGTGACTTCGTTGAATGTCGCTAGAATGTCCCGCGACCCTCGATCAGCCGCATCCCCATCCAGAGGCTGGCCCCGGGCGGGGCGGAGCGGTCCAACGACCCAGGGCCGTGAAGCCCCGCGCGGAAGGCAAGTCCTCGCGCCTGGGCGTGGGCCAATTCGTTGGAGTTGGTGATGCCGCCGATCGTGGAGCCCATATGGGCCGGGAACCAAATAATCTCGTGTGGAGTGACGTTCCTATCTCTGAGAATCCTAGCAACAAGCGGGGAGACCCTCCCAGAAGCAAAGGCTCTAACCGCCGAACGTGAATCCGAATAGATATGATAATAGGTGCAGTCCAAAAGTCCTAGTCCGATGGATACTTGCTCAGCTATTGCCGGGGAAGTTGCCTCGACAGAGCATGCCGACAATAATGTACCTCGCTCAGAGACCGCAGCGGCCACATAACGATTCCTATCTGTGCGCGCTGCGTCCGTGAAGGTCGACGATCCCGAGTTTAATTGTACTTGCTCCAAGATTTTCTTGGATCTAGCCCTACGCCTTGCGATGTTAAATTGAGGGTGCATATTCCTAGGAATAGGTTTAACCACGAGCACCTGTCCAATGGCGGAGTCAAGAGAGGTCATCCGCTCCTCCTGTAGTATTGTAGGAATTCCGGCACGCGCCAAAATCTCCCGACCCGCCTGGGTGACCGACAGGCGAGAGATCTGCGCAGGACGTTGAGCCTCTATAATTTCATCCAGCGTGTTGTGAGTTCCTAATGCTAACAGCCCCTCCGTGCTAGTTCTGATTGGAAGGCCGAGCGCCCTTTTAACCGTTTTACGGATGAGTACATTCAGCTTTTCCCTTTCAGCAGCGAGCCAATTATGTAAAGACGCAACATAATGAACATGGCTCATGAGGAAGGCATGAAAGAGGCGAAGAAGATTGCCCTCCCTCATGCCTCCTCTCCTGTTAGAAACTCTGATAATGAGGCGAAGCGTAGCAGCAGTATGTTGCTCTAATCTACGTAGAGTTTCTGTGTTATGTCCGTTCGCTGAGATGAGCATACCCAATATTCGGATACAGGTAACCTTGGGAATTGTATCCCCACTAGCAGTCAATAATGTGACATCCACCTCCTCCGGGGGGACCCAGTCCTTGGGTCGCCGTCCCTTTCTGGTGGGCTTGTATATTAATAGCTCCGATTTACTACTTGAAAGCTTTAAGGACATACGACTGATGTTCCTTTCGACCGTGTTGACCGCCTCCTGCAATCTGTCCTCAAGGTGGCCTACGGCACCACCGCGCACCCAAACCGTGATGTCATCCGCGTAGAGCGCACTTTCCAATCCCTCGAGTTCGTCCAGTTCCCGAGCAAGGCGAGCCATGCAAATATTGAAAAGAAGCGGGGAGACGACTGCCCCCTGAGGGGTTCCATGCGAACCTAATTCGTAGCTTTCCGACTTCAGCTCCCCCAACCTAAGAGTGGCTGTTCGCTCACTGAGAAAAGCCGCAGCAAAATGATAAACGCGCACCCAGGTATATGTCGTTTATGGATTGCAATATGTGGGTATGCGATATGTGGTCAAATGCCTTAGCCAGATCGAGAGCAAGTATAGCCCTGGCATCGCGAGTGCTATCGTCAAAGATGTGAGATTTAAGCAGAAGCATCGCATCCTGCGTTGAGAGATGCGGACGGAAACCCACCATATTCGGAGGGAGGAGACCCTTGTCTTCGATAAACGCAGATAATCTGTTATTGACAACGTGCTCATACACGTTTCCAACACAGGATGTAAGTGAGATGGGGCGGAGGCTGTCAAGGCTGGGCTTTTTGCCCGGCTTAGGGGTGAGGACCACCTCCGCATGTCTCCATTCCTCGGGGAAAGTGCCATTGGCCCAGTGGTGGTCAAAAAGGTCGGTGAGAAAGTCAATCGAAGCGTCATCAAGGTTTCTCAGTGTAGTGTTAGTTATCTGGTCAGTCCCGGGTGCCGACCTGCCATTGAGATCCATTAGCGCCATTCGAACTTCAGCTGTGGTAATATTTTCCTCAAGCTTGGATTGCGTCCGCCCGTTATAGAGGAGGGGCCGCGAAGGGGGGGGGGGGGGGGGCATCCACTCCTCTAAGCGGCAAATATTTGCCTGCAAGCATGTTGCAAACTTCCTTTTCTGAGCTGTCTCTGAGAGCCGCGCTGACTATACGGTCAACCACCCTGTGCTGACTACTCTTGCTTTTTTCGGGTCCCATCAGATGTTTAAGTAAGTTCCATTTTCCCCCAATACGCATTTGCCCATCTACCATGTTGCACGTCTCCTCCCATCGCGCTCTCTCGAGCTGCACGGAGTAAGTCTCGATCTCCCTGTTAATTTCAGCGACCCTTCGCCTTAACCCCCTATTGAGCTTGTTCTGTTTCCAGCGCTCCTTAAGGCCATTTCTGGCCTCAAAGAGGTGGGCAAGTTTGCTATCCATGCTCCCGATCTCTGGCGGCGTCTCTACGACCTTTGTGGCCCTCTTAACGTCCCTGGATAAGTTTTGTTTCCAATCCGCGAAATTCTCCCAGCAGCCCCCGTCTTTACGAATATCGCGGAAAAGATCCCAGTCTATCATAGTGTGTTTCCTGCTGCCAGCGACAGTTGCCAAGAGCGTAGTTTCGAGTATATAATGGTCACTACCTAAGTCTTCATATAAATTAGTCCACTCGCAGTGATCCTGAAAATTTGTAAAAGTTAAATCAGGTGTGGTGTCCCTACAAACTGAGTTGCCAGTTCGCGACGGATAACGGGGATCAGTCAACATAACCATGCCCAAGTCGTGCGTGCTCTTGTAAAGTGAGTCACCATTCCTTGTAGTTTTTGGATACCCCCACGCAGTGTGTGGCGCGTTGAAATCGCCACACACCAAAAGTGGAATGCCACCGTGGTTCGCAAGCCTCATAGCCTTTGAAATAAGTGCGTAAAAACGGTCCTGCGAACGTTTTGGGGAACTGTAAACATGTAAAATTAGCAACCCCTTGAGCAGTCGCCTCCCCGGGAGAAGTTCAATGCACTGATATTCCGATTTAAATCGCTTGTCGAGATCGTGATGTACAAGAGCCGAAATTTGCTTTGAAACGCATACCGCTATCCCCCTGCCGTCATCCTGTCTGTGGCAGAAAGTCTCATACCCAGACAGGGTAATCCCTCTAGGAGAGTCTCCTGCAGCAAGAGGACATGCGGCTTGTCTTCTCTAGCTCTAATAAACTGGCACAACGCCGCCTTTTTTCTTTGAAACCCCCAGCAGTTCCACTGCCACACGCGGAGTGCCGGGTGCTGCTTATTTCGCCCCGCCATTTTTACTGCCAGATTTTGAGTTTCCATCTGCCCCAACCATAGGCTGTGGCGAAGGAAGAAGCGGCGTCCGGCCTTCTTCATTTGGTGTATTAACTCGGACCTCATCGGCCCTAGCCTCCAATGTTCTAAGTCGCTTACCGTGATCAGCGCTATGCTTCTTGAGCTCGCCTACATCTACTCGAAGCTGTTCGAGTATGCTCGTGATCTCAATTAGCGACTTTTCCATGGTCTCTCAAAACGATTCGAAACCATCCTTGTCTGAAACCACTACATCACCCACCGCTTTGCGTTTACGACCTACCGGTCCTTCCGAAGTCTCCATAGCAACAGGGGCCGGCGTATTAGTTGCCTCCAAAGCTTTCCTGAGCGTTCGATCTCCTCTTTAAGTGCCATTACCATCTCTTTTAGAAGAGAATTCTCCTCTCTGATCTGTTTAAGTTCCTCACTGCCCGGCTGCCCTGTAGGACTACCCCCACTTACCTGCGGTGCTTTCACGTCACCAGCCTTCTGCGCCCATGTTGCTTGCGGCGGGAGATGACCAGGTCCTGAGGTGGATCGTGACCCAGGACCAGCCGACTCCGAGCGAGGAGTAGCGCCCTGGCTCCGCCGTTGGTCTCCTCGCTCCTCGATGGCAGGAAAATCTTGAAATCTCCCGGGAGGTTGTCGTTCCCGTCTTGACTCTTCAATCCGTTCTCTTCGTCGCTGTCGCACGAGGAAAGGAGTCTGATAACGCTGTGTACAAGTTCGATCCCCCGTCGGGTGACCCTTTCCGCATAGCTTGCACTTCGCTTTACACTCGTGTGAGCCTGTGGGATTTTCCACCCCGCATCCACGACAGATTTTCTTCTCCGGCGTCGGACATACATCGGCTCGATGACCTACTTTTGCGCATATGTAGCACACATCCACCTGTCGCCTATACAGGTAGCACTTCAGAAGAACACGTCCAAACTTGATGTAATTCGGAACTTCACAGCCTTCAAAGACGATGACCACGGTGCCAGAGTCCTTTATGCGCGTGGCTTGCATGGCTGTCGGATTCCTAGAATGCACTATCATAGTGTTGAGTTCCTTCTCGGTGATTTCCCGGTCCATGTTCCGAATGACACCCTTGCAGTAGCCGTCACCCGCGGAGTAGTAGGCGTTGACGTTGTACACTTTCTCTCCAACCTTGATTTGCTTGATGCACACGTAATGCTGCGCGTGTTTCTCCAGCGGCGTACTAACCACGACGATATTTTGTGTAACGTTGGGGCAGACAACGTCTTCCCCCGCAGCGTCGTAAGTGATCTTCGCAGCGGCCATGATTGCCTCAGCAACCTTGCAATGCCCTGCTTTTCTGAGATCCAAACCATCCCGCGGTCGTATGACGATCCGTCGGTGATCTTCAGGTAAGTCGGGCATGCGAGAGGACGCAATAACCCGCTTTTTCAGCGTCGAACGGCTGCGTTGGGAAGGCGCGCCAAAACCTCCACCATATCTTCCACAACCAGCGTCGGGTTCGCGTCCGGCGGTTCCTTGCTTTGAGGACTTGCCGCGCACGAAATTCCAGCCAGCATCATTGAATTCCTCTTCTTCGATCGTTTCGCCTTCCACTTCGACAGGCATCTCCTCGGTAAAGCGGCGATCAAGCGCCCTACTCGTCGCTAGGCCTAACTGCCGGCGGCGAAGCGGCGACGCCGCTAAGCTCAGCGGCCTCTCCTGTGGCGTTCCGATCAGAAAACAGTCTAAAAATGGCAAATACGCACCCAAAGTCTAGAAATTGGGTATCCACGAACGTAAAACCACCTTGTGCACAATTCCAGAGCAGAAAACTGGGTTGAAAACCCCATAAAAGATCGAAAACAGCAAAAACAAGACGGAGCCGATGCGGAGACGTCCGCACTGGTCGGCGCCACCCTCACGAACGAGAGAAATGTGTTCTTTCAGCAGACAAAACGCAGCACGTCTACCTTCCCTTCGGACATGGTAGTGCCTTCAAGAAAGCAACACTGTGAAGTGAAATAGAGTCACAGTGAGTTTGCAAGGACTGCAGTTTACTGGCAGGTCAATGTTTATGGCTTCTTCCTTGCCCCCCCCCCCTCCCCGCCCTCCACTGGACAGAACGGACCAAAAAAAATCCTGCGCTTGTGCTATTCAAACCCTGCTCAAATCCTGCGCTTAATGTAGCTTCAACCCTGCTCACATTCTGCGCTTGTGTAGTTCAAATCCAGCGCTAATGCCGCTCCACTAACGTGAAACCTGGGAAAGTGCTGAGCAGTGAAGCGCCGGCGTTTCCCTTATGTTATTATTGTGATATTCTCGCACAAGTGAGGAGGAATCGAGCGGTTGTGGGGTTGTGGCGCCCTCTCTTGCACTGCCCTGGTACCAGACTGGCGTTTATGAAGCGATTTTTACGAGTTAATTTCTGCTAATTCCCGCATATCCCTGGCTCATACCCGCATATCCAATGCGGGTATGCGCCACACGTGATTTTATTATTGCGATAGCAATTATATGGACACTCGAAAGCAAATTTCTGCCGTCGGCGTCGCCGTCGTCGTCGCCGTCGCCGTTGCCATGAGGTTCCGTATGACGTCAGTGGAGATGAAATCGTCGCTGCGCGCCGAACTATGTATGTGCGAGTGAAAGGGCGCGAGGGACGCGCGCTTTCACGGGGAGGAGGAGGAAAAAACTTTATTAAATAGGTAAAAGGTTTAACGGCAGGTCTGGGTGGGGCCCTCAGTCCAGGGCTCCACTGGCTCTAGCGGCTCGCTGAGCTTGGTCCAGGAGTGAACGCACGGCGAAGAAAAAACGCGCGTTCTGCGTCGTGCTCCCTTAAGGGCTGCAGAAGTAGGCGTCTCTTTCCTCCTTTACAATCACCATATATGTAGGACAAACGCGCCTTCTTCCGACGCGCGAAAGGCCGTGGCGGGGAGGGGGGGAGGGGGAGGGAAGGGAGGCGACGTTTAGCTGCGGCATCAAGTGCCTATTTATATCAGAGGCTCCGGCAACAGTCACCAACGCCGTACGCATTTTGTGCGAACGCGGGCAAAACGCCGACGGCGTCGACAACAGTTCTGCGTGTTGCCGGTGCTGCTGCATGTCCAAGGTTGTACACCTGATAAAGCTACTCTCATTACTCCGTATAGCTCTCTACAAATTTGCTATCGCAATTGATGCTTCGCCTTTCAGGTGAAGCTGCGACAACTTTTTATCGTTAATCGTGACGTAACTGACGAGCATGTGATGTTATTGATCACATGGCCTATCGATCATGTTAGTCATACATTCGTACCATTATATGCCAATTTTGGTATATACCAAGTGAAAGAGACGCGAGTTTTCGGCAGATCTTGTTTTTGTGCATGAGCACGACGACATGACATCACATTAGACGCCGACAGCCCGGACCCCTGAAGTGTTTCGCACTTAAAAAAAGTGGTGCACACAAATGTGTACATCATTACCGAAGGCGATAACATGTCCTGGCAACCCGACAATCATGTGGTTGCCACCTTCATTAGGGGTGTACGACTATTCGACATTTTAGAGTAACGAAATATATATCGCCCGATTTCATTCGGTCTTCCAATCGAATACTCATTTTTCTACTGTGTCCTCGAATGAAATAGTCAAGATTTGAAAACGACATGCACGATGAAAGGTGAAGCTGAAAGAAAATTGTGGTATTTTTCATTCTATCCCCAGTGGACGTAAGTACACTGCGTCGTTCAGTCAGCCATATGTTTCTGGCTAAACAAGATAATTCGCAATAAAATGTTCTTTAGACGAGGAATTCGGCAGTGGGTATTGTTTGGTATTAGTTAGAGATGCAGCATCTGTGTTCTCTCTTCTGAATAAAATATAATGCGTTTCTTTGCAACCTACTTCGTACAACAGTGACATCATCTGCCGTGACAATTTGAACTCGATAAGCTTTTTTATTGCGATAGCAATTATATGGACACTCCAAAGCGGATTTATGCCGTCGGCGTCGCCGTCGTCGTCGCCGTCACCGTGAGGTTCTGTATGACGTCAACGGCGATGAAATCGTAGCCGCGCTCCGGACGCTGTATGTGCGAGTGAAAGGACGCGAGGGACGCGCGCTTTCACGGGGAGCGAACGCACGTCGGAGAGCAAACGCGCGTTCTGCGCCATGCTCCCTGAAGGGCTGCAGAATTAAGCGTCTCTTTCTTTCTTTCCATATACAGAGAGCAAACGTAACTTTTTCCGTCGCGCGAAAGGCTGTGGGGGGACGGGAGGGAGGGAGGGGAGGCGACGTTTAGCTGCGGCACCAAATGCGTATTTATATAAAAACGTTGCGAGGCGAGAACGTGGGTAAGATTTCCGACGCTGGTCGACGAGTGTCCCATTCTGATCTCGTCGAAAACCTCCGAGCCGCCCCCAGAGGCACCGGCAACAGTCACCAACGCCGCGCGCGTTCGGTGCGAACGCGGGCAAAACGCCGGCAGCGTCGACAACAGTTCTGCGCGATGCTGGTGCTGCTGCATGTCCAAGTTTATACGGCTGATAAAACTACTATCCTTACTCCGTATAGCTCTCTACTAATTTGCTATCGCAGTTGATGCTTCGCATTTCGGGTGAAACTGCGACAATTTCTACAATAAATTACGTACGCAAGTGCTCCAGACCACTTTTTCCCACTCTGCCGTCGCCACAAACGACACGCATGTCTCGTCCCGACTATATGCACAGATATTAATTGGTCCACAAGGTTACTTTTGTAAGCTTTATATGACAGTGCATGACTGCGCATTCTCCTGAGTACCCCGAGTTAGTGAACTATCTGCGTAATTACTCCTTTCGAGCTTTTGGTAAAGCGTGCTCTATATACCGTGGAGTGTAACGCCAGATGCTTCCTATTGCTGTGAATATGAAGACATCAAAATTGTTTGATATTAATGGTTAGAAGGCTGTTGAAGATTGGCAAACAATTAAAAAATATTCGATATTTGATTCTATTCTCTTTTGGCACTGTTCGATTCGTATTCGATTCGGTCTGTAAGAGTGCTATTCGCACAGCCCTACAGGTTTATGCGCATTAATCGCGGGTTGGTATCACTGCACCGTGAATCCCCATTCCGACGCCAACGGTGAGAGAGAGGGAGAAGAGGGGGTCTCACCTCGGCGATAAGCGTGTTCTCGTAGTAGACGGCGGCGCCAGTTGTGGCCGCGACCGCTGACGCCACCATCAGAGCCATGTGGAGGCTGGCGCAGCGGGGCCACCTGGTGACCAGGGGGTAGCCCGTGGCGTACACGGGCACCAGCAGCAGGAACACGAGCATCAGGTGCAACGTGCCTGGCGTCGATCTAGGTCGCAGTGGGGCAATCGAGTACTCGGTGAAGAAGCACCAAAACCACACCACCGACAACGCCACCGTGCGGGCACGCAGCTCCGGAAGCAGCAGCACGTCGGAGAGTCGAAATGGCATGCCTTCCTGTCACGTGGGAGGTAGGGTATTGTCGAGGGAAAACGCGATCGCGAAGTGCCTCTTTACCTTAAGAAGTTACAGCGTAATGGTAAATTGAGATGGCAAGGGTGCGTCTCATTAGAAAGCTTTAGCCGAACGAAGAACCGCTATAAGCGAGTCATTGAATGCTTAGTTTGAGAGGGCGCTGCGACGAGTAGGATGCCTCGAATTAGCTTTAGCACAGCAAAAACCAGCGATCGATGGCCAAGCCGCCTTAGAGAGCTTTAGGAGATCGAGAAAATGGGACCGACCTTTTGGCACCTCACTAATATCATAATGCTAAAGCGCGATGACCACACAGATCTGCTTAGAACTTCAGCATAACTGAAAAGTGTGATCGCCTCGCTGCTTATTTTGAGAGTTCTGACATCATAGAACATTGAAGTCAACGTGAGCGCGAATTAAAGCAAATATACATGGAGATTAGACAAAAGCTTAGACAGGACACTATGATAATTTTTCTTCTGTTTTACTTCGCCGATATGCAACTACGTTATTTCTCTCTAGTGCTTTTTTTAAAAACCGGTTGTAACACAGTATACTGGAGTTGCTTTGAGGACGGCTAACCTGCAGGGGCTTGACGACCTCGGCGTAGTGCACCAAGCGCCAGACGTCGCCGAGCTCGACGCCGTTCTCGTGGGCGAGCCGTGCCAGCGCGGCGGTCAGGGCGTCGTAGTGGCCCATAGCGAGCAGCCAGCGGGGTGACTCGGCCACCGCGTGGAAGGCGAGCGACAGCACGATCATGCTCATGACGAGCGTGATCCGCGTGAAGCGCAGGTCCATGCGCTGCAGCCACGGGCACAGCGAGGCGGCGTGCATGAGCGGAGCGCCCGTCTCCGCTGCCGCGATGTAGAGCGTCCGGTAGGCCGACGACGAGCTCTGCGCGCGCCCGACAGGGGTCACCAGAGTAGAACGTGGAGGGTGAACGAAGTGCCTAGCGTGTCTTCTCAAATTTAGTTTGAAGGGACACTAACGAAAAATATTACGTCTGGCTACATTAAAGATTATAGACTCTTGTAATAACTAATTCCGTCATTTTATAGCGAGAACGGACCTTTTGTAAGCGAGAAAATGTCATACGAAATATCACAGTGGCGCCCCCTGCTGTGACTTATCCTCTTATGTGACGTCAGCGCTGACTAATTCACAGAGAGCGGCATGCGTATCTCTCGCGTGTCTGCGTCCTTGACAAAACGGAAATACGCGAGCGGGTGTAGAGGGAGGTCAGGTGGAGATTGCGTCAACTCGGCTGTGTTTTTTTTTTTTGCATGGGCAGTTCAAGTTAAACAGCAGCAGCGGAGCCTTAGGCGATATGTTCTCCGCAGCAAAGAGATATATTGGTACTCAAAAAATGATCACAGATTTCTAGTTCGACTGAATATTTTAGAGTGCAGCTCTTAGGTGCCCGTTCCTGCAACGAGCGTCGGCGTAACCGAGCGAACGAGCACAGCGAAAGATGAAAGCGAACTCGGCGGGGGATCATGAAAGACGCGAGGAGGAAAGCGGAGCAGGAGGGTGCAGCGGAACCATGAGGCGGAGAGCGGAGGGCATGGTGAAATGGTGAGAAGGAAGGGGTAGAGCGGCGACGATGGCTACGAGATGGCGCTAGAGTAGCGCGCGTCGTCTGGGAGGTCTGTCGCCGGCGGCTGATGTGAATCGCGCCCACACGTCACGCACGCACTGCCTCTCGCGATCTCCAGATTAGCGAGGCGGTCGCGCCACACTTCGCTCCGTTGGCAACCTGCCGCACGAGACAGACTGTCCGCGCCAGCCAATATATCGCTTAATGAAAACACGGATACAGCTGCGCTCAAATTTCGCATTAGTATTGTAACCGTCGGGAAATTTTATTTAGTGTCTCTTTAGGCACTCTTCCAGAGGCAATAAAAAACATTGTTTACAACCGCGGAACTTACAGAAATTAAATAGAAAATTGTCGGGATTTCATGAAGGGACTGACTGACAACTGGCCAGAATCGGTTGTGATATGTTGATGGAAATGAAATTACCATGATTTATAGTGATAGAATACAGCACGCTGTTTGCCATTTAAGTAGGAATTATAACTTTAAGTGGCAAACAAAGCCTCAAAAACCAGTAAGTGTTGCGGCCTGGTGGTGAAATCTTGGTACTCCGGATGTAGTATATGAGATTACTGTCAGCTGTTACTAAGTACAACATAGGTATGGCTTAAAGTTACAGTTCGTATAATATTAGACGCTTGCGCTTTTATTTTATGCGTATTACGAAGTAATGAAAGTCTACGCTTACTATCGGAACACGCATCCCACAATGCATGGCGGCGCAAATGCTGCTGTACACAGCGTGCGAGTTTGCGAGTAAATACCCAGAGTTGTGTAGTCTCCCTGCGAGATGCAAAATGCCATCGACTAGTCGTGCCATAAATGGGTGCCAGTGCTACAATATTAGCAAACGCGTGGCTACGGCAACACGCTGAACTACGTATCACGTGTAAAAGCGTCGTCTCGCTTTCGATAACTTTGCTTGACTAAAAAACACTCTTGACTGGTTAATGAATAAAATATTCGAACAGGAAACCGCAAAAATACGTAGCTATTATTGTATAGAAATAGTTTAACACTTCAGAAAACACGAATCGCAGCAGGCTTGGCTTGATAACGAAAATAATACTTTATCACAGCTACGGCCGCACTTGTCTGCCTCCCACCAATGCCGGCGGATAATCGCTATCGAGCTCGCCTATCACTGTTTTCAGCATGCTTCCAGTGAACGACTACATGCTTACTGCAGAGCGAAAACTTCTGATTACAAATGTTTACCGGCGTTTTGCGCGTTACTTCATGATTACACACTCTGACCGGTAAGCTGTGCATTGCACACACAAAAAAAAAAGGTCTCCAATCCACACTGTGAGGGTGTTTGGACAGCGAAGCTGTTAACGACAACTAGAACGATTACCCATTGCGGCGTAGTTTGAAATTATTCACATGGTGACATTAACGTGCATTGTACCTAATTATAAGCCTAAGACGTTTCAATGGCCTGCGACTTGGCTTGCGCTGCTACTTCGTGTACGTACATTCAAAGAGTGGACGAGAGAGAAGTGCACTTCACCGCACTTTCGCCGCGCCTCTTATGCACGCTGCTCTTCGGTAGTCCTCACTATACGTGGCCTCACCCATAGCACTGTCACAACATAAATCAGTTGCTAGGCGGGTTCTTCTTTTACATGCGAAAATGTGGTTACGTTACTCCCTACTTCGTATGCTACAATTGCCGCTTCCCGGCCACTGCAGCTTGTGCAGCCGTAATCTTAATCGGGAGACGCTTGCGGAGAACGCTGTGCGCGAAGGCCAGCTTTCTGGTTCTTTTGCTTTCTATCTCCCTTCACTTCTATCGCTGCTCCTACCGTGCTTCCTCACGCCAGCGTTTTCACAGCTAGTGTCCGCGGTCATCGAGTGTGATGTGTTCATGCTTGCCTGTGCGCGCTGTCGCCATGCTCGCCAATTTAGTTTGTAAGCGAATGGTTTCAAATTGATACAGCCGATAAAACTACTGTCCTTACTTCGTATAGCGGTCTACTAATGCGCTATCGCAATCGATGGTTAGCTTTTCGGGTGAAACTGCGACGTTTTGCGTTTCACCCCCACGTAAATGTCGGGATCAATCTAACCTGCGATCTCGAGCTGAGCAGCGCAAGACCATAGCCACTGGGCTAAAAAGTGGACGCGGGTCGCGAAGGACGTCGAGCAGCTCGTCGGTTTCAAAGTGCGTACCTCGAACAGCTGGATGGACGTGAGCATGTGGACGACGGTCGCGGACAGGGCGACGAGCGCGTGAGCTGCCACGAAGGCGGTGAAAGAGTCGGCGGCCGTCGCCGTGAATACCGACAGCATGGAAAGCAGCAGCGCGCCGAACACCACGGGCCGACGGCCAGCGCGGTCCGCCAGCTGTCCCACCAGCGGAGCGCCCAGCACGCCGCCGGCCGTGTAATAGGCGTACGTCATCAGCACGTACGGCGCTCGCTCGCACACCAGGTCCCACCTTGAGTGAGACGCCGCGTGGTGGCGCCACGGAGCGGGGAAAGGTAGGACATTAGGCAATATAACAGTGAGCTTGGTGGCGCAAGCCACCGCCCCGTTCCATGGGGGACGCTCCTATAGCATCCATCCATCCATCCGGACAAGGGGTCATTAGAAGAGTACTGCCATAATATTTTCAACCTCTCATTTCTTTAAGTGTGCAAAATGAACACCTTGAAACTAAAATTCAATATAATAAATCCAAAATGTTTTTTTCTTTATATGTAACAGTACAAAAAATTGTTTTCGACCTGCACCGGGCAGTTTCTGCTTCATATATAACATTTCTTTTCTTCTAATGACGATCGTGGTCAAAGTTCTTTTTTTCGTTTACTTAATGTGTGATTTTGCAATCTGGTCACGATTAGATCCCGTGTCACTAATTTCTCAAACGGAAGGTCGGCAGTGCGATAAAAAGTTATGCAGATCCAACACACATCTTAAAATATATGCGAAGTGAAGCTCTAGCTAGGGCAGGGGGTTAATCAAATGCTATAATTTTGCCCATTTCATTTCTGCGGCTTTGGCGTAAAGGAAGCTCGCGCACCCGCGTGTGCTCTCAGGCACTCGTGCCACGCAATATGACAAAGGCGGTAATCATCTCGAAGAGCTAATTGGTGTTGGAACGATGGAATCACACGTATGATTGCAACCTAATGGCTAGAGCACGGGACTGCTGCGCTGGCGGACCGAGGTTCGAACCCACCGTCGGCCATGTACTTCAATTTTTCTTATGTGTGAGCTAACCGATAGGACAGGAGCAGCACCCAGCAGTAACGGTGAGGCAAATCCGAGTAGGGTTCGCACGGCATGTTTGACTTTAAAACTCGGCTCAGCGCTCGTCCTGTGTTCTTTTTTGCGTTAGTCCCCAGTCGCGCTGCGTTTTAACCAAGCATGAACCGATTGGCCCGAATCAAGGCTTTAGCACAGCGTATATGAGCTCCTCTGCCATGTAAGTGAGAGGAAGTGAGAGAAAGTGAGGCGAGGAGAGTGTATTCACTTGGAGACCATGGTGTTGCTGTCGGGTGGCAGGTCGTAGTCCCATGCGTCGCAGGGCACCTCCAAGCGGGAGCCGTTGAACACGATGGTGCTGAGATCGTACATGGCGCACTGGCTGTGGTGCCGGTTGCCGTGCGAGTCCTCCACAACTGGTACGCTTACGTTGAGCCACTGGTCGCGCGTGAGGTGGGCGAACAGCGCGGGCGGCTTGCACCAGTGGTCCACGGGTTGCGTCAGCACGTGCGCAGACCAGTTGTGGAACAGCAACTGGCAGGGATAAGCCAAGAAAAGCGGACAAAGATGTAGCGGTTGGGCCAGCTTTGTGGTCGCTTTAGACGTGTGCAGCTTCCGACGAAGGCGCCTTAATGGGACAGTGAATAAAATTACTAAACCTTTGTAGCATTGTCCAGTACTCTTTAAAGACTATTTTTTCTTTTGTACAGGATTTATGAAGAACCGATCCCGATTACTATCCAAGAATGGTTCGTCACGTGGTTATTTGTGGCAGTCTATTGCATTGCCTTGCGCTTGTGCGCAATCCTGCGCTTGTGTAGTTCAAATCCAGCGCTAATGCAGCTCCACTAGGGAAGTTGCTGGGGGAGTGCGAAGCTGTGATGCGCTGGCGTTGTCGCTCGATGCGCACCTGCAGCTCGGCGTCCATGGCGCAAAGGAAGTTCCGGAGCGCGCCAACTGCTTATAAGGCCCTGTTACTTCTCTCTTGCCACACGGTGCGCGCTGTTCGGGTGCTGAGTATCGCTGGAGTAAGGAGGAATCGAGCGGTTGTGGGGTGGTGGCGCCCTCTCTTGCGCTGCTGTGGTACCAGACTGGCGTTTGGGAAACAATTTTCACGAGTTTCTGCTTATTAATGCCCTGAATGCTTGACTATTCCTGTCTTTTAAATTATTCTCAATCATGCTAGTTTATTTTCAACCGCTTTTGATCATTTCTGCACTTGTTCTGACCCTGTTTTGAGAACTTGTGTTTGCGCTTGACCACGACAACATGAGATCACATTACAAGATTTTCACGAGTTTCTGCTAATTAATGCGATTAATGCTTGATTATTCCTATCTTTTACATTATTCTCAATCATGTTAGTTTATTTTGAACCGGTTTAGATCAATTCTGCGCTTGTTCTGACCCTGTTTTTGCGCGTGACCACGACGACATCAGGTCACATCACCCGCCGACAGCCCGGGCGCCTAAAGTGCGAGTTTATGCTAATTAATGCGCGTAGTGCTTATTTCTATTTTTTACATTATTATGAATGATGTTAGTTTATTTCAAACCGGTTTCGTCTATTCTGCACTTGTTTTGACCCTGTTGTTGCGCGTGACCACGACGACATGAGATTACATTCCACGCCGACAGCTCGGGCCTTTAAGTGCTTAAAGGCTCCCCATTGCTCCCATGCATTGACATCGGTATCGGCAAGGGCGCCGTCATGTTGCCACTCCGTGCAGGCGCGCAGGCGCGCAGGCGCAGACGATGACATGCGATTTAGACGAGACGCGCAAATCGACGCGATCTCGAGCCTCCCGCAGTATGGTGGCGCCATCCAGTTCAGCTGTCTGCAAATGCGTCTGAACGTACCGTAAGTTTTGCATCTAAATTTTTACTTAGTCATCTGATCCGTCTGAAAAATATACGCATTGTACTTTAACGTTGTCTACAGGCACGTGCTAAGTGTAAATGCTTCTTTTTGCATAATATTTTGAATATTTTTAGTGTTACAAAAGTGAGTCGTAGCAACATGACGGTGCCTTTGCGGTTGCAACTTTTTTCGCCCAGCTTTTTCTCTTGAGTTGGTATACTGACTCTATGGTCGCGCACGGTCGCAAGACTGCGACGTTGGTCGGAGGCGCCTGCAGCCAATAACAGTGCTGCTAGCGCGTATCTGATGGCCACGTGGCAGACCCGGCTGGCAAGGCCAGCAAACATGTTCCTTGCCGCTCCAATCAACACGGTGCTTTTTTTAATGCATTCGCATTAGAGTGGTAGAGTGGACAAAAAATATGCACAAACTCCACTGGAGTTAGATATCTAAGTATACGTAAGCATTGAGCCACTGGCTCATCCTCACGCAGCCCGGTGTTATCATCAACCTTATCAACTTTTATCCAACCAGTATAAACCCCTATCAACCCTTATCCGTCGTTATCAACCTTATCGGACTCGATGCGACCCTTATCAATCCTTATCGGTGGTTATCGACCTTATCGCAATCGATCCGATCCTTAACAACCCATATATGTCCTTAACCATAAAGGACATGGTCCGACCTTTATCAACTCTTACCGGTTCTTATCAACCTTATCGGATTTGAGCCGACCCTTATCAACCTTCATCGGTGCTTATCAATCTTATCAGAATTACTTCGACCATTTTAAACCATTATCGCTCTTTCGCACTTTAATCACGTCGAACAATTAACAACCGTGATGAGGCCCATGTAACCCGCTCATCGCTCCTAATCACACTTATACTCATTGACTGGTTACCTGTCTGTGATGCGCGACGCGAATCGCGTAAGACATTGGAGATCGGTGGCATTTCGGTCGGTGAAGCAACGCCCCAACGGAAGGTGCATCCCGCGACCACCGAAACGCATCGGGCATGTTGCGTGTTTGGCATTAGATTTCCGCGAAATCTAAATTTACCTAATATCTACAATGCTCGAAGGTCCGTATTCTGAAACGTTCCACTTGGGCGAATTTTCTTTTTTCGCTTTCAGGCGCGCGCTGAATGGCTGGTTGAGCAAAACCGGAAAAGAAGTCACGCCACCTAGTAGTTCCGGTGTACGTCACTTTGACGTCATGGTGTCAGTGGTTGCTCCCGACATGTATTGAATAAACGAACACGTCTGTGTCGTACTGCGGCCGATACATTCAAAAACAACACACCCGAGCCGCTCTGCACTGGCACGGTGCGCCCTCTCGCGTGTTTTGCGAAGCGTTCGAGAGCGCGTGCTGGTAGTGCATCCTGACGTCACCGGTAAGCAGCCGGTTGACTTATTGAATGCGACTTTCGCCTAGGCCAAATATCGCCGAAGTGGAACGTTTCAGAATACGGCCCCAAGTCGAGTCTACATGTGGTCCCAGAGATGGGTTTTATTTCACCATCACCAAATCTTTCAAGAAAGCCTTCATAGAAACTGTTCTCCTTTGACATTTGTTTTGTACCGCCCGTACAACACATTCATATGGTTCAGATATATTCACCTTCTGCATGCGGGATTCTGCCGACTGGGCCGAGTGTTTTGCCCCGGTGGGCAAAACACTCGGCGTTTGAGCGTGGGCTCGTAGGTTAGAAACACCATCGCGAAAGTTTTTCCTTTCGAAAATTTTCTTAACATTTTATTGTTTTTTTTTATGGAGCGCATAATGTTACTCGCTACGGACGGACAGACCGACTGACAGGTTTGCTGGTTGAGTCGCCTAAGAATTTTTACGCATTAAAGGTGTGTTTGTGAAGTGTGGAAAACTGGTCACACCCAGGCAGCACACCCGGCTGGCGCCAGCATGGCCATATCACGGCAAACACGAGCCCAATACCGTCAGCGCTACCCGTGTCAGCAGTGGCCTTTGTGCTAGTATGTCATGAAAGGGCCTATTTTGGCTCGCGACTGGCAGCGCGAACACAGACAAATAGCCGGCTCTGCCGTTTATGGCCATTCTAGCGTCCCGCCTTTCCTAGTGGCAACGGCGGTATTGGTCAATAGTCGGCTCTGACGCTGCTAGCCAATTTAGCGTCCCGCCCTACCAACTCTCCTGGCCATATTGGCAGATTGGGATGTATGTGGGGGCGGTGCCCTTATTTCCCACGGTTTAAATTATGCAATTCAGAGGTGAAATTTTGCATGGTAGTACGATGCAACATCCTGCGATCTACTATCATCATCATCATCAGCTTATATGATAATGATGATGATGATGACAGTAGATCACCTTATAGTGATCTACTATAAGGTCACCAAATAATGCTACATATTTTCTTTGTTGGTCATAAAATGCATTGACGCAGCTTGTTAGCTTGTTGCTCGTATTCCCAGTTCGGCGAGTCACCTATAAAGATAGGTTTATGACGACGGCAGCAGGGGTTGGGGCTGCAGGTTCGCATAAGCACTTGGAACAGGCTACTATTGTTACAGAAGCGATTTATTCAATTTCCAAAGTTCCTTACCGTTCCCACACACAATCGTTGAAGCAAATATTTCATATTATCAATGTTGAATCGCTGTACGATTTTAGAATCTCCCGTTGTTACAAGCCAGGATTAAGTGAAGATCACACCCTCACTGACATCGCGAAGGTTACAGAGAAAGCACCAAAATCTAAAACACACCACACTGAGCATTGGTATGTCAGCACTTGCCGCACAAAATACAGCACACAAATACTTAAGTTTAGGTCGCCCACACTTCTATATGAACTCTCTGAAAACTATGCAATAGATCCCGAATACATTGCCTTCAATGGCTTTTGTGAATTATAACAGTAAACGT
Source organism: Dermacentor silvarum (assembly GCF_013339745.2). Lineage (NCBI taxonomy): Eukaryota > Metazoa > Arthropoda > Arachnida > Ixodida > Ixodidae > Dermacentor > Dermacentor silvarum. Next base: position 65,798,427 of record NC_051159.1, on the reverse strand, counting down.
GCTCACGTTTTCCAATTGAATTTCTCCCTCAGAGAAGCTTGTACATTTATCTTCAGCCCATTTTGTTTCACTTTTGATTTTGTTTCAAATCGTAATTTCACTGTACGTTTATTCGAATTTTAGCAGATCTACCACCCGTCCCCGCTACGCATACCTGCGTTTTCTTTTTCTCACTGTGTGCTCACTGAAAGTATGCTGCTGTTGTAGCAGGCAATATTCATCTGCGCACTGTTGTACACTGCTGCCAAACCTTGAAGGAAGCCTTCCCGTCAAGCTGTTGGGTGTAGCAGCTTTTTTTTTCTTTTTTTTGCGGCTGTTCCTTCCTTTTGATGAAGGAAAAATAAACATGACTACTCGACTTCACATCGTCATATTTCGCCATCTTGTCAGCTCCGATTGGCTCATCGGGCTGCTCAGGACCTCTCTGTTTGTCTGAAAACCGACAATATGGCGGAATTTGATAACATCACGGAATTGGACGGTGTCCACAATAGTACTCATATTCTCCGCGCACGAGCTTGTCTTGATGACCTGGATAAACGACGTCCTTGTCAGTTCGGGTCGATTGTTATCACTGTGTCATCTTCCAACGCATCGCGCCCATCGGAGAACTCATTCCGTCCAGCCGTACGTCTTTTGACAAGTATGCCTCGACCCTTGCTTGGCCTCGGGCCGTTCTTATCTGTGCTCTGACCCCAGATTTCTCTGTACAGGTTGTTCTACTTCTTTTATCTTTTCCTATCTACAGCGCTGCCCGTCTTCATGTAAGATGAAGCGGGAACGTCCACTTGACATATTTCTAATAAAAAAAATGTGCTGTGCAGATACAATTTTACAAGAAACCACAGTACCTGCCTGCGCAATAAAGTCCAGTAAAGTGATTGCTAGCCATGATTGTTGTTATGAGTACATAAAACGGACGTCCAAAGAAATGACAAAAACCAGAAGAGGACAACATTAGCACTGTGTTGGTCTGTGCTATCAAAAATTAAGAATAGAAAAATACTGAGCCATACGTAATCTATGACAGCCATTATCCTAACGACGTCCCGAGGACTTCAGCGATTGCACCTTCTCCGGCCAAGACAAACAAAGTGGGTGTTGTAAGTGGTTGTATCTTCGAGGTTGTAGCAGTTTTCGTACACTGATGCCCCTTTAGTCAGTCCAAATTGCACTAATAACCTTCGAACACCTGCACGCGCATTCGACCAGTGTTTTAATGCAAAGCATTTTTTCCTCATTCGAGGTACTTTGCGGTAGGCAGGTTCCTTACTCGCCTCGTTTCAGACGTCTTGAACAAAACGATATGGAGGTATCCGATGCTCGAACCATTAGGCTACGATATATATATATATATATATATATATATATATATTGTTACGAAGCACTTGGGGAAGTCAGCGTTCGCGACTAGCACGATAAAGTAGCGAGAGGTAGCACAGCCGATCGAGCACGACACAAGGCTTATCCCTCTCGTCGTTCTCTCTCACAGACACATCCCCACTGCTCCTTATTTCACAGTACAGTTATCTCCCCCGCGAAAAAAGAAGCCGTCCCGGCGACCTAGGGGTAGGACAAGAGAGGCGGATCATAGTACGGCTTGAGACGCTGGACATGCACAATGTCGCGTCCTCGACGGCGATGATCCAAAGATAGGTCGAGCGGCTCCACGATATAGTTGACTGGAGACGTTTGCTCGATCACGCGGTAGGGGCCCTGGTACTTCGACGCGAGTTTCGGTGACAGTCCAGGGGTAGGGGCTGGAACCCAAAGCCACACTAGCGAGCCAGGAGCATAGGATGCAGGAGCATGTGAAGTTTCTCGATGGTGCTTCTGACGTTGCTGGTCTTCTGACGTAAATATACGGCATAGCTTGCGACACTCTTCAGCGTGTGCAGCAGCTTCAGACAAGGTAGTGGTTTCTGTGTTGTCAGGGCGGTACGGAAGGATAGTGTCCATTGTGGAAAAAGGTTCGCCTCCGTACAGGAGAAAGAAGGGCGAAAATCCCGTGGTCGTCTGCGTGGCGGTATTATAAGCGTAAGTCAGAAATGGTAGAACATGGTCCCATTTGGTTTGGTCGGATGCAACGTACATGGCCAGCATGTCGCCAAGAGTTCGATTAAAGCGCTCGGTCATGCCATTGGTCTGCGGATGGTATGCAGTAGTGGTGCGATGAATAATGCGGCATTCTTTGAGGAGAGCCTCGATGACGTCGGAGAGGAAGACGCGGCCTCTGTCACTGAGTAATTCCCTGGGATGGCGAAGGATGATGTGGCGCAGGAGAAACAAGGCGACGTCACGTGCAGAAGCGCTGGACAAAGGGGAAGTTTCCGCATAGCGCGTAAGATGGTCGATGGCCACAATTACCCAGCGGTTGCCGTCTGATGTGGTTGGCAAAGGTCCATAAATGTCGATGCCCACTCGATCAAAAGCACGTGCTGGGCAAGACAAAGGCTGCAATGGAGCGGTTGAACGACGAGGGGATCTTTGCGGCGTTGGCAAACGAGACAGGAGCGGGCATAATGACGGATGAATCGGTACATCCCTCGCCAGTAGTAACGAAGGCGTAGACGCGCGTATGTCTTTAGTACACCTGCATGTGCGCACTGGGGATCGTCGTGGAACGCTGCACAAATATCCGAACGTAGATGTCGAGGGATGACAAGCAACCATTTGCGGCCGTCCGGGAGGTAGTTACGACGGTATAAGAGCCGGTCGCGAATGGAGAAGTGATGGGCTTGGCGACGTAAGGCGCGATTGGTAGTGGTTGTCGATGCGGTGGACAAGAAACTGAGCATTGACACAATCCAAGGGTCTTTCTTCTGCTCCAGAAGGATATCCGTGGCAGCAAGGGAAGACTCGGACAATGGGGCCTTCGGGGAGGTAACCTCGTCTGTCAGTGGTGAACGAGACAAGGCATCCGCATCCGAGTGTTTTCGGCCAGAACGGTACAGCACTCGAATGTCGTACTCCTGCAGTCGAAGCGCCCATCGAGCAAGACGACCGGATGGTTCTTTTAAGGACGACAGCCAGCACAGCGAATGGTGATCAGTAATCACGTCAAATGGGCGGCCATAGAGATACGGGCGGAATTTGGTTATGGCCCAAATTATAGCCGGGCACTCTTTTTCAGTTACTGAATAGTTCAATTCAGGTTTAGTGAGGGCACGACTGGCGAAGGCGACGACGTACTCACCGAAGCCAACCTTTCTCTGAGCAAGAACGGCACCAAGGCCGACGCCACTGGCATCCGTATGGATTTCTGTTGGAGCGCTTGGGTCGAAATGGCGCAGGATTGGGGGAGACGTCAAGAGACGACGCAGCTTCGTGAATGCCGCATCGCAATCTGGTGACCAGGTCGACAAGTTGTGGTCACCACCAAGAAGCTGCGTCAAAGGTGCTATTATGGTGGCGAAATTGCGGATGAAACGGCGGAAGTATGACGCTAACCCAATGAAGCTGCGCAGGTCTTTCAAGGTCTTTGGTCGCGGAAACTGGGCAACAGCTTGTAGTTTCGCCGGATCAGGGAGTACACCTTCTTTCGACACGACATGGCCGAGGATGACCAGCTGCCGCGCGGCGAAGCGACACTTCTTCAAGTTAAGCTGGAGGCCAGCGTCGGCTACGCATGTGAGGACGCGTTCAAGTCGAAGTAAGTGGGAAGGAAAGTCCGGTGAAAAGATAACGATGTCGTCCAGGTAACACAGGCATATCTGCCATTTGAGGCCGCGCAAGATGTTGTCCATCATTCTTTCAAATGTGGCAGGCGCATTACACAGGCCAAATGGCATCACGGTGAATTCAAATAAACCGTCGCGTGTGATGAAGGCCGTTTTTGGGCAGGTCTGACTCAGCCACAGGCACTTGCCAATACCCGGATCGCAAGTCTAAAGATGAGAAGAATTCGGCTCCTTGGAGGCAGTCTAGCGCGTCGTCAATGCGAGGTAGTGGATAAACGTCCTTGCGGGTGATCTTACTGGGGCGCCTGTAGTCCACGCAAAAGCGAATTGTGCCATCTTTCTTTTTGACAAGCACAACAGGAGAAGCCCAGGGACCGTGCGAAGGTTGTATGACACCGCGTTGGAGCATGTCTCCAACGTGCTCAGCGATGACGTCACGCTCCGTGGCGGATACACGATACGGCCTCTGGCGTAAAGGCGCATGGTTACCGGTGTCGATGTGATGGACAACAGTGGAAGTGCGACCTAAGCGAGATGGTTGGAGGTCGAATGAAGTGCGAAAGCGGTCAAGGAGATTGGCGATCTGGGCGTGCTGACTTGGAGTGAGGTTGGGATCAATACATCCGGAAAATGTTGGCTCACATGGCGGCGTCGGAGGAGAAACTTGAAGGGCCATAGCGTCAACCTGAGGAGAATCCGGGTCGTCAGACACATCATACAGGAAGCTTGGCTCGATTGCATCAGCATAACCAAGACACTCATCGTGGAGCAGTCTAGCAGTGCAAGGAAACAGGTTCGATACATAAAGTGCGCTGGAACCTTGTCGAATGGCAAGAAGGGCAAAAGGAAGCAAGAAGGGATGACGGCGAGCAACAAGTTTAGACGGCGTGAAAAGAACTGTGGAGTCGGAAAACCCAACGCAGGATACTGGCACAAGTGCGGCAGAGTATGGAGGAATCTTGGTGTCGGCGGTGACGAGCACACGACCGGAAGCGTCATCAGTGTCTTCAAAAACGTTGGGGCCGAATGGCGACAGAGCGAGTTCAGCACGGGCACAATCTATAACGGCACGATGAGATGACAGAAAGTCCCATCCTAAAATCATGGCATGGGAGCAGCGGGGCAGAATAGCAAACTCAACACGGTATAAAGTGCCGCTTATAAGAACACGCACGGTACACTTCCCTAAGGGTTCAATCGGCGCCGCGCTTGCTGTGCGTAATGAAACAGCAGAATATGGCGTCGCGACTTTTCTTAGTTGAAGACGAAGCTCGATTCGAAATCACTGATATTGCTGCTCCCGTGTCTACAAGCGCATGGACGACAATGTCTTCGGCATAAACTTCAAGGACGTTCCCAGGAAAAAATTAGGTCTTGAGCAGTTCGTTGAGATCGCAGTTCTTGCCTCCGGAACTGCGTTCCTTAGTTTTCCTCTCGGAGAGCTTCAGGGCGGCGGACAAGCGGCGACAGAGAACGCCGACGGGGTGACGGAGACCGACGGGTATTGAAGGTTCTGGAAGCAGGAGGTGAGGCTTCCAATTGCTGAGCGGCAGAAGCGGAACGGAATGAAGAGTCGAAACCGTTGCTTGGTGCCCTCGGAGAATCCGAAGGATACCACCGCACCGGCGGCAAAACCGTGCTACATGCCCAGGCAGGCCGCAAAAATAACAAGATAGGGCGGTTGTCATGAGTGCGCCATGGATTGAGAACAGCGGGCTGAGACTGATGGATATATTGGCGAGGTGGGCGCACGGGCTGCTGTGGCGGCCAGTAGCTGCTTGGAGGCGCATATGTTGCAGCTACTTGCGGAGGTGAGGGAAAAGCGCTGGCTAAGTCTGGATTGAATAGATGCAGACGGAGGCCTTGGATTTGCGACAACGGCAGCGTAGGTAAGTGGAACAGGCGTAGGAGGCGGATTGATGAGCAAGTGGCACGGCGCTAGCGACTTGGTCTTGTATCACCTGACTGAGATTCAGGAGACAAGGGTGAACTCCGACACCTGACTGGCGGGCAGAAGAGAGAGCTGGCGGGCCACTTCTTCTCGTACAAATTGCTTGATTTGGTCGAAGATTGCTGTACTGGAAGAAGTAGCACTGACACCGTCACCCAGAGATGAAAGCGCGACGTCAGGAGCGGAAGCTCGGCGCGTAGAAAGCCGTTGTTTGCGTAGCTCTTCATAGCTCTGGCAAAGCGAGGTGAGGTCGTTGACCGTCTGCGGATTCTTTGCCAAGAGCATTTGGAAGGCGTTATCGTCTATGCCTTTCAATATGTTCTTAATTTTGTCATCTTCAGACATATCTGGGTTGATACGCCGTCAAATGTCAACTACATCTTCAATGTAGCAGGTAAAGCTTTCGCCCGTTTGTTGGGCACGACAGCGAAGCTGTTGTTCAGCCCGAAGTTTACGCACAGCAGGGCGACCGAATACTTCTTGAAGTTTCGTTCTGAATGCTGTCCAGGTAGAAAAGTCAGCCTCATGGTTGCGGAACCAAAGATGGGCGACCCCGGACAGGTAGAACGGTGCGTAACCAAGCTTGTCAGTGTCATTCCATTTGTTGTGGGTACTCACTCGGTCGTACGATGACAGCCAGTCCTCTACAGTCATGATCGTCAGTGCCATTGAATACGGGAGGATCCCGTTGGCGTGGCGCACCAGGACAGACGACCGAAGGCGGTGCCGGGGGTGGATCGGTAGGACGAGTCTCCCCAGGCATGGGAGATGTGACAGGGATTGTCCGGCTGCGGAGATCCAGATTCACAGCAGGTCCAGCACCTTCCACCAAATGTTACGAAGCACTTGGGGAAGTCAGCGTTCGCGACTAGCACGATAAAGTCGCGAGAGGTAGCACAGCCGATCGAGCACGACACAAGGCTTATGTTTCTCGTCGTTCTCTCTCACAGACACATCCCCACTGCTCCTTATTTCACAGTACAATATATATATATATACTATACGGCACTCACGTTGTTCTATCACTAAAGTTGCTCACACTCCTGACAAGGTTATTCGGTGGAATTTTGAAAATGATCACCCTAGAAAGAAGTGCCATGACGCTAAACACCGACAGCGCATGCTTTTTATATTAAATATTCACAGACTGAAATATTAACAGTCAGAAGCAATAAAGCTGTAAATAATACATAGCGTTCGCTGCCACCATTTTGAGAAAAGAGCAAGAGAGAGACTGTGATTGTGAAGAGGAAGAGGCGCTGTTTTCTGCAACCCTAATTCGAGGAAAGCAAATGTGAAGTTACCATCTCACTTTCTAAAGTTGTTTCTATCTTTCTCTCGGTAGATACCTCAACCGTCCTGTGAGGTTAGGAACGCCTGTGCGCATGACATTGAGACAGGAGCGGAAAGCTTTCACTGCTCACGAAGGCCGCCAGCAGGAGAATGACGTCAGCGCTAGGGCAAAAAGCGCCGGAGTGCGCGCTCGCTAATCAGACGCATGTAATGGATTCGGATTAATGCCGTAATTATGGGATAATAAAGCCGTATGTGATAGTTGATTGCACTTGAACAAGTGAATGATTTTGCATCGTATAAAAATGCAATTTTGGTGGACAGGAAATGAGAACACCATGTGAACAACAATGACAAGAAAGTCGTACTTTGGCCAAATAAATGAATGTTGTGTCACGAGAATTACGTTGTTACATGACTCGAGAGCATGGCAAGCTAAAGAGAGGGCGATGCGAACGGGTCCCAATAACGCTATCGCGTTCCAGTCTTAAAGGCGAAGCTTAAGCGTCTTCCAGGTTATTTGATGAGAGTTTTTGCAAGGGATATGCGACGGGCCGAGTGATAGTTGGCGTGGGTGTTCCGTTCCGAGGGAGTGCTTTTAATAGGAGCTGTGTGTATGGGGCGGGGCCCTGGTAGTAGTGAGCGGCCCGCTGCTGGTATTCGAATACGGAGATTGGGAATTATGTAACGTCATGTAAAATATTAAGCATCTAGGGTGGCGACTTCGTCTGAATGACGGAGTATGAAGCCATGAATGAGACGGTCCAAATCGTGCTCCTTCATGCCATAGGGTTTCTCGGAAACTCTGCAGATGAAGTGCGTGAGCGCTTCCGTCACCCGCCTCAGTTTCCCGATTGTGAAAGTGTTCCGGCCGTTATTCTAGATGTGAGGGCCCAGGATGCGGAGTGTGTCGACCTCCGGCATAGGGCGTCCTTCCATAGTAACGGTGTTGGGGACCGTGGGAAGGGTGCGGGTGAGGGCGTATGAGAAGTCGCTCAGATTTTTTCGGGGCACATGAGAGACCTATGCTTTGTACGTGTGGTTGTGTGATGTTTGCGGCGGTTGGTAAGCTTTCCTCTATGGCGCCATCACTGCCGTTCGGGGTCCACAGAGTGATGTCTGTATAGATGGTGTAGGGAAGGTCAGGGATATGAGTGAAGAGTACCGGCTACGGGAGTGAGTGTGATATTGAAGAGGAAAGCAGAGTTCAGAATCTTGCGGAGTACCCATTCCGCTAAGGGTGAAGGGAGAGGACGCATGGGTGCCCATAGGAACCACGGTCGTGCATCGCAAGAGGAAGGCTTGTATGTAGGCGTACATGCAGCCGCCGTAATTGACTGGGACAGAGCACCATGATCGCTGGGTGTTCTATGCGATCAAAGGCATTGGATAAGTCCAGGGCCAAGCCGGCTTTAGTATGAGTGGGGATAAGCGGGTCACAGATGACATGCGTCCATTCAAACAAGACTTCTTGGATGAAGAGACGTGGGTGGGAGCCTACCATGCTGTGCGTGCATAGGTTATGGTCGTACATCTGTTGAGTGAAACTCTTAACATGCTCCAGCAGTTTTCCGAGGCACGATGTGAGGGATATGGGGCGGAGGTTTGATATGGGTGAAGGGTTTGTTGGCTTGGGGATGAAGATTATTTTGGAGTCGCGCCAGTACTGTGGGAGGGAGCCTTCTCTCCAGCATTGGTTAAAGTATTCTGTAACCTGTGTGATCGATTGATTATCCAGGTTACGGAGTATAGAGTTGGTTATTCTGTCCTCTCCCGGTGGAGAACTTGTGCGGGGGTTTGGGAGAGCCATGCGGACCTCCTTCTCAGTGGTGTCCGTGTCCAGGGCCTGACTCGGGTCTCTTTTGTAGGGCTGGAGAGGGGAGGAGGTGCCTGTTGCCATTGTTGTACCAGGGTGTTTGGGATTTCTGAGCGTGCAGACCGGATTGCGAAGCAGTTAATAACTTTGTGGGTGAAGGGTCGAGGGCTGTGCTACGTGTGAGTTATTATGATGGCGATAATGTAATGCTCGTATCCAAATGTGTTCCGTACGTGACCACGAGAGTCCTTTGAGGGACAGGTTGGGTGTGAAGTCCGTGCTAGTGTCCACGATAATAGTATTGCCGATCGTTATTGGGATATCAAAGTTGCTATGTGTACTGAGGCGCAGACCTTGGTCTTGGATTGTAGTTAAAAGCCTGCGACCTCGTGCTGTGGTGTAGCAATATCTCCAGTCGGTATGCTGGGAGTTGCTTATGAGTAGAGCATTTCAGTCCACGATGCAGTTAATTTTCTCTAGTTGTGCATCAAGGGTGGTCATGGCCTGGTTTGGGGTGTCGTATATGTTGACTATAAAAATAGGAGGTGCGTTATGCATCGTGAGGATGATTTCAATGAGGACACGTTTGTTGGAGGAGGTTATCGTGTGTTCTTGGTAGGTAATGGTGCGATGGGTGATTGTGGACACTCGGGGTGTTTCGGTGGTGCTTAGTGTATCACTATGTAGCTAGGGAGTTTCGCTTGGTGTTGTGATTCCTGCAATAGAAGGATTTAGGTATGGTAGGGAGGGTAGGTATAAGGAGTTGCAGCGGCGCGCGCTTCCCCCCAAAGCCGTGGCTGTTCCATTGGATTAGTGATAGTTGGGTAATATTTTAGTCTACTAGATTGGGGGAGTGGGGCCAATGCAGGCTCCCCGCTGAGGCTTTTTTTATTGAAAAGTTGGTGGCGCCACCGTCGCTTTCTCCCGAATGAGCCACCCCGCGCCCACCGGACGCTTGTCGCGTCGGAGACCCTACCACAGCTGAAAGGAGCTTTGACAGGCGGATACTCGGTGGCGGCAACACTGATATTATTCCCGACCGATCTATTGTAAATAAAATAGAAAAATAGCGGCGGAATAAATGCAAACGACGCAGCAACGACGGTGCGTCGAGCAGACGACAGCTACTCAGCCTGTGAGCTCGCCTCCGCCAATGAGCGCTGCCGAAACAGCCGGAGCCAACGTTTATTGGCCGGAGATTCAGATTAAGGCGACGGCAGCGCCGCCACAATTTCCACGTTTTTTTTTTTTGCTTCACCCTCGGCGCTTGCAAAGGCATCCGCTGGACCCAATCACCCCGTTCTAGTACACTCTAGTAATATTATTATCCCGGCCCGCCATATTGGAGCGTGAGGAGAGCGGGAGGATAGGTTGTTGTGGTGGTGGTGGAAGTGAGAAGCCTGGTAGGGAGTGAAGGTTGGAGCTAGGGCACCGGTCATGTGACGAGCTGGTAGTTGTTTAGCCTCTGAATGCGGGTTTCAAATTGTGTAAACTTATGTTCTAGAGTATGGTTCACAGCACTCGGCGCGTGCTGTGAATTTAGCTTTGAGGCGTGCCTCTAGGGCTGCCAATTTAGCGTCAAATTCGGTCTGCAAGTTTTTGGGATGAGCCTGGTAATCGTCGATTGTGTCCGAAGTGCGGTGCTTTTTAGAGGAGGTAGGGCGGATATGAGTGGGGGTGTTAAAAGGTTCGTGATGTGGCTTAGGTACGCCAACACCTGCTAGACAGCACAAAACCGCTGCACCTCAATCCGTGACATCACGCTATCTTGTTCGACTTCCATGGAATCTAATAGGGACGCTCCCGAGTAACCTGCAGTGATTTTGACGTCATCGCTTTCGTCACGCCAGGCTACAAATGGAAATTTCGGTCTAAGTAGCCTGAGGTCATAAAGCATAGTGCAGAGGCCTGATACATATAGGAGACGTTTCCTGCGCACGCAGGGCCCCGAGCTGCAGTTCACGGTGTCCGGGGTCAGCAAGATGTGGCTTCTACGTCTTGTGGTCATGTTGTGTCTCTTGAGATTGTCTCCCCATGTTAGTACGCTCAGCTCTTGGAGCCTCCGCGTCGTTGGCTGGCAGCACGTCATTCAGTGCGTTTAGTGCCTGCATTGCATCGCGAGTGGTGTTCTACTCGTCGCCGGGATCGTCTTCGCGTTAGGTGGGCTTTACTGTCAAAGGTGGGCGTCGGTATTTGCAATCCCGGATTCCGGACAAGTACGGGCCTTGGCAGATGATGCAGACTGGTGCACTTGTTCGAGTTGGCTCCTTCGGTTGGGACTGGCCACATCTGGGGCACTTCGAAGTTTCAGTTTGGACACAGCCTTCCGTGCGTTGGCCGATGGACCGGGAGTTGCTGGAGGTCACGACCTTTTGTGTATAGGGCGTCTACATATGCAGTCCTCCGCCATAAATAATCTTTCGGGAGATGGTGGCTTGAATGAAGGGGATAAGTGTAGATCATGTGTGTCCCATCCTCCGAGTGGATAGTATACTTTCGCAGAGGTTGCGGGCGAGGTATTCTTGTGGGGATTCCTTGCAATAAGCGTTCGTAATGGCCCCCCTGATTGAGCAATGGAGGTTGCAATATACGAGTATGCCGCATTGGCATACTCACGCTGGTCGTAGGTGATTTTCTGAAGTTGTACCACCTTGAAGGCGCCATCTTGGTTTGCCGCACACACTGTGCATGTGTTGTTGATGGGGTAAATGCGAACTTACAGCGTAGATGGCTCGGTCAGCGCAGCGTCCTGCATGATAACGGTGAGGAGGTAGCGTGGCTGGAGCGTTGTCAGGTCAAGGCCTCCTCCGGCAGTGGAAGACGACTTTAGATCCTTCTATAGGTAGGGGCCGCATTTGCTTGACCTTTTGTGATGGTGTACGGAGCGCGTGCCGCTGCGTCGAGAGCTGTGTAATGCGGGAGTTATGGCGCTCTCCCGCAGAGCCGGATCGGTGTTTGAACCCTGGGTCGCGTTTCGGTTTCCCCGGTGCTTCACCTGGGCTCTCAGGACTTGGGTTCCGTCTCGAGGAGCATATGGCGTGGGTCAATGTCCGTACCGTCCACCTTAACATCCATGCTGGCTACAGTAGAGGAGGTAGCTATGAAAAACAAAGCGTTTACTTTGGTGCATGTTGAACAGCTATAGCCAGAGGAGCTGGCATCAATAATCCAACAAATGTGGACTTACTGTGGCGCTCATCATAAGCGTGTTGAAGATGAGGCCTGGAAACACGACGCGATCATCAATAGTCAAATCTAGCCGGTCATTTTAACACTGGTAGTGCAGGTTACGTTTCTGATGAGCCTAGCTCAGCATTGAGCGTACTAAAAGTGCTTGCTCAATTGTTTGTTTTTGTCGTTCTCATTTGCGACAAAACAAAAGCGGCGCAGTGTTGAAGAAAATCTATGTCAAGAATTACATCGCGCGAACAGCGGGCAAGGACACAAACACTTTCCCAGCCAAAGTAACACTTCCAGCGCAAACACCAAGGGGGTGGAGTCACTGGCCGCTCACTGCACGAAAAGTAACGGCATCGTCCCATGAAAACTTAACTTTGTGGCCTAGGCGGTTCTTGAAAGCGAGGCTCATGACAGACACATTCGCTCCAGTATCAACTACAGCAATGGTCGGCAATCCGTTAACTAGCATATTCACTTTGTTTTTATTATCACTGCAGGCAGGGGTATTTCATCCAAAGACCGTCCGGCGACCTCACCTCCATCGGCCGCGGATGCTAGTTTCCCAGCGGGGGCGAAGATGCACGGCGAAAACAGCTGCCAGGCATTCCTGCTCCGTGACCGTATAATTGCGCTCCGACTTGCTCAGACAACGGTTGACATATGCGATGACACTTTCGGCGTTTTTGTACCCCGATTTGCCGATATTGTTCACCCGCTGACATGTATTCTGCGACAGGATGCAGCCTTCACATGGACACCGGAGTGTGACGCATCATTCTCGCAAATGAACTGTATACTAACCTTAGCACCCCTCTTGTGTCACTTCGTTCTCCTCGTCTTCTCAACTGCATATATATATATATATATATATATATATATATATATATATATATATATATATATATGCTCAGCCTAAATTACATGCCGTCGGTCGCAGGATGAACACAATAGAAATATAACCACTGCCTACACACAACGCTGAAGCCAGGTGTCGTACCAACACCGCCCCGTTCCCTCGGTACGAAGGATGCTCACCAAACGTGAGCCCATTCAAACCCTTCTAAGCGCAGCTCAGCTGACTTGCATCTTGTGCATACCGTAACGCTCATTTCTCGCTGTCCAGCCGGCGTCAGGAAACAATAACGCGACATAACTCAGCCATATCCAAAAATATTTATAATGCCCTATTTGTTTATTAAACAGAGCCCTTCCCGTGTCGAGAAAATGGGGGTAAGCGAAGCTTGTGGCAAGACGACGATGTCGCAGGCGTACCGCTTCTTTTGCCCTAAACTCGGGGTCCTCGGCTCTTCGTTGACGTTTCACCTGGGCTTCAGGAGCCCTCACGCTATAATCGGACGACAAGCTTCGCTTACCCGCATTTTATCGACAGGGAAAGGGCTGGTGATTTTATATCTTTCAGTCCCACGTGAGGCAAGGATAGTTGAAGGGTGCGTTACAGTCCCAGAGCCCACAGCGGTATGTGCCATTGAGCTTGAACCCTTTCTGCACAATCACCAGGATCGGCCCACTTTTCAGCGTGACACCACCACAACCGCCGACACTTGTGAGCCTGCAAAGCTTCGCTTAAAAAATATAAAACCGCTAGCCTGGTGGCGTGGAGAAGGCATAATTATCACGTATATAGATCCATGGCGGCACCTTTCGCAATCGTCATTTCGATATTAACCTTCAGTGCTGTGTCATTGTCTCTAATCTGCTTTGGAGGGAAGCTTATTACACTGGCATATTACAAAGCAGTTCCGCTCGTACTTGTTTTTAGAGAAGACAAGAAAATACGAAATAATTCAGAACAACCACATGCAAACAAATCAATTAGGGCTTGACGTCGTCGCCACGACTATCCATGACTGAGGGCGCTCAATCACGGCTACGTAGCCGAGTCGACATTTGTTTTGGGAGCTTGTGGTTGCGTGATGTAGGTAGCAATGGCCCCAAATAGTTTCTTGTGACCTCTTAGCGTACAAATAATTAATAAATGAACTACCTTTAAGTCACTATGACGCACACTATGTGATCTGTCGTTAGCGCGCAGTGCAATACTTGAACGCCTGCTTAAACCTCTACGGTCTAGTATGGGTTGTTAGCACCGCGCTTGCCGGACAGCACGCCCTGATTTACGAGCTTAATGTAGCTACTGAATGTAACAAATGCGATACTTTACTCTTCACCTATAGACAAAGCATCTAGATCGAAATGAATGTGCTTGCGCCGAGCAGGTAGTAACGGGTTGAAGTGAATTTTATCGCCGAAACACACACAATGAACTCATTGTTTCGCAGATTGACTCCCACCCACACCCGATGAATATGTCTACTTTTTGAGAAAGAACATGCACAAATACTTGTGTAATCATATATACTGGCCTACGTAAAGCAGCCTGGGAATATAAATGCCTGAGTTAGGAAACCTGCTGCCCTAATTCCTTTTCGTTATTATACCTACCGCACAAGCACAAACAAAAACGTTTGTTACATCAGTCAATCTAGATACTTAATTATAGGCCAATTAAATGATATACTGCAATAAATTACCACCAATCTCGATTTCACACATTCGGTGAAATGCAAACCGAAACCAAACGTGGAATGGCCAATGCAGTGTATCGCCTCGCAACACTGGTAAGCTTGCTGCGCCGGTAGCTGTCGGATGCCGAGGCATGTTCATAGGCCTCTTTTCCTGTGTAATTTTCGTTCGTGCGTCCGTGTTAATGCCATGTTCTCCGTGGTATAAGTGTTATTCGTGAACGCAATAGGAACGAGACCTTGTCAACGCAGTTTAACGCAACCGTAAGTAAAGAGAAGCAGCGGACGCCTTCACTGGCGCGGCCCTCGGCGATCGCTTTGTTATGTTGAGCTGGATGTGTCGCGCGCACGGTTCAACTTGTGATTGCCGTGGTGGCACGTTGTCGCAGTGCAGGGTTGATTATATGCCAGTTCTCATCGTGAAACTGCACAAACCGCATCAGCGCTGATGGAGCTGCAATGTAGGTGGCGGCGCCCGAGAAGACATTTTCTGAAGAGAATGCGTGCCTGGCGATTGTCACTTGCAGTCTAACTTTTACAAAAGGTACTATCGCTCTCAGTATGAGCTGCATCGCGTCAGTGCGTGGCCAAGCGCCCTGTAAGTTTGAACAGTGGCGCTGACCGTGACATGTTTTCGAGTTATCAGGGGAGGGTTTGGCTGCTCCTGCGAGCGCACATCAGCTCCACTTGCTTGCTTTCCCCCTCTCCCTAGTTTATTTGAAGGAAGTTTTTGCTATTAAATTATTTTGCTCGTTCATTCTGTCTTTACTGAAGTGAAATTCGAAGATGATACAGCGACTTTGACACCCACCAGAGATGGCGTGCGAAACTTAACAAAGAGTGAGCGCTACATTCGTCCAAGCAGGGCTACGCAAGTGCTTTTTACTTAAACACTTTCTGATCGCGTCATGCTTCTAGCGAAGAGGGATAGTCGGTGACGACACGGGCTGTGCAATATTTTCAGTAGAGAGTTTTAGCAGAGCTGTGCGGCCAATGCCCAACGCGTTGCCGTTGATACCGTTCCCGTGCACGTTAGCATCATTTCTTCTGTGGCCGCAGTAGCCGTACTTTCCTTGTTTTCCGGAACTACGCTGATAAGACGTTCTAATAGCACCAGTTATTAACATACACCAGTCTCCAGTCAGTTCGCCTATAAAAGGGAGCCGGCAGTAAACGCTTTTCTTGGATACGTCAAGGTGAGGTCGTGTGCAGTGCTCTTAATTTGACTAAAAAATTTACCTGGCTTCCCAAAAGATTGTGTGATCATCAAATGATAGCAAAATGCGGCTAGAATTAGAAAAAGGCTTCCGGTATTTCAGTGAAAGCAAAAGCTGCACAAATTTTTTAAGAGCGGAGCTCTTCAAGCCGCCCGTAATGTGTGCCGCGTGCCACTGCGTTGCCTAGCAACCACCTCGCAGAGCATCGCGCGCTATGCTCTGGAGAAAGAAAACGAAAATGAGAGCGAGAGAGAGTGGCCGCGGCGTGCGCTTTGCTCCGGACAGAGAAAGAGAAAATGGGACAGAGAGAGAGAGAGAGTGCGCGTGCTGCGCGCTATGCTCGGGAGAGAGAAATAGAAAATGAGAGCGTGAGAGAGTGCCCGCGTTTCGCGCTATGCTCGGGAGAGAGAAAGAGAAAATGAAAGTGACAGAGAGAGACAGAGAGAGAGAGAAAAAAACTAATTGCAGGAGCACTAACGAGGCAACGCGCAGAGGTGCTGCCAAAGCCATCCGCGCTTCTCCGTTTTCCCGCATCAGCGCCGAACGCTCGCGGTGTCCGTGACTGCAGCAGGCACCTCCGGCGGCGGCTCGGCCGAGCTCCCACCAGCTGCGCGCTACTGCGCATGCGCCGTGACGTCATCCAGGCGTGTCGTCTGCTGCGCGCCGCCCGTACACTGTGCATAGCTTTCACCCGACTTCCGCTGCGTGTTCTCGGATTGCAAGTTCTTCGCGAGGCGTTCCCCGATGGCACGGACCACGAGGAAATGCTTATACACTTCGTATAACTTAGCACCACTCCGTAGAGCCAAGACCAGCTAGGAACCGGTCAGCTCCGCTGTGTCTTTAGCCTTGTCCGACTAGTGCAAACTACCCCGCTTTTTATTGCGATAGCAATTATATGGACACTTCAACCGGATTTCTGCCGTCGCCGTCGCCGTGAGCTTCTGTATAGATTCCAAGGGCGATAAAATCGTCGCCGCGCGCCGTATGCGCGAGCGAAAGCGCACGGGGGACGCCCGCTATTACGGAGAGCGAACGCACGGTGGAAAGCAAACGGGACCGTCTCGCGAAAGGCCGTGGGGGTATGGGAGGGAGGGAGGCGGGGCGGCTCTGTGCTCGGGCACCAATGGCGTATCTTGCCACTCAATCTCCCACACGAAAGCAAGAAACGGGAAGAGGGGGGGGAGGGGGGCAGCTTCTCCTCTGCCAACAACTTCTCCTTTGCGCTTTGCCCGGGGATGCCGGTCGTCCGCACCGTCTCTTATCTCCACACGGCTCTGACCTTCGTATGCGCTGTGCATTCGCCGCTCAGTTTCCGTTGAAGCGATAGACCGCGCGAACCTGCGCTTGCTGCCAGCGTTTTGACAGTCGTTGGCTGCGGTCATTCAGTGTGATCTATTCATGTTTGCTTGTGCGCGCTGACACCACGATTGTTAATTCAATTAGTAAGCCAATGTGTCCAAGTTTATGCAGCCGATAAAACTACTATCCTTAATCCGAATAGCTCTCTACTAACTTGCTATCGCAATCGATGCTTCGCCTTTCGGGCGAAACTGCGACATTCTTTTTTTCTTTGTTTTATTTTTGTGTGATAGGAATTGGAAAGTGTAGCATAAGATGGCAAAGAAAAGCCAATTTCTCACAGTCAAAGAAATTAGGAACAGCAAAATAACTCGATAATTGTAATGTATCTTGATTGGAATACAATACAAATAATATCGTGAACAAGCCCTAGTCAAGTTAATCATAATTTTCCTGGTGGAGGTGCGGGGTATATGATACCATTGCCGGAGACGCAGCTATCCCTGACTCATCTCCAGTTATTAGTCTGGGAGAGATTACGCCTGTACACGTACGCACCAACCGCCGTCTTCAAGGGCTCCAACCTGAGCCCGCTCTGTTGCCCAATCGTGTCCGGACGATGAACCTCAGCCCATAGTGTCCTGCTGCGGCTGTTTTGCCGGCGCAGTTCATCTTCAACCAGCCACAGACGCCGATTGCATTCCACGGAGATGCTACTGAAGACGTGGAAGATTGGCTAGACCCTATTGAGCGGGTCGCCGAATGCAACGGATGGAACGAAGAGCGCAAGTTGGGAAACGTGTACCTCCGCGAGGACGTGGTTCCATAACTATGAGGCGACATTCACTTCGTGGCACAAATTTCGTCAGCAGGTGATCGCCACATATTCCAACATGGACAGGAAGGAGCGATCGGAGCTGGCAATACAGACAACACTCCAAGCCCCGAACGAGAGCATCACCTCGTATACTGAAGACATGGCTAGGTTCTTCAGGCGTGCGGGTACCTCAATGGCCGAAGACCCGAAGGTCCGACATTTGATGCGAGGTGTGAAGCAAGATATCTTTGCTGGACTTATTCGGAATCCGCCCACAACACTTGCTGAAGCGACAGCAATGGAAAGGGCCCTTCGACAGCGTGCCAGAGAATACAACCGCAACGTGATGGAACTTTCGCACAGCCCCTCTACCATGACTTCGGAAAACCACCTCGAGGACATACGCGAATTGATCAGGGCTGTGGTAAGAGAAGAGCTCCACGAAATGCAGGTAAACGACGCGCCGACAGCTCGAATTTCTGTGGCGGAGATAGTGCGCGACGAGGTTAGGCAAGCCGTGCAAGCTCCTGAAGGCTACGAGGTACCACAACAGCGGGAGCCAGTCGGAATGACTTATGCGGACGCCGTACGACGACAGTCGCTCTACGGACCCTCAAACGTCATGTGCCCCTCCGAACAAACAGAAGTAGTGTTCAGGCGTCGCAGTCCACCATCCATCGAGGAGTCGATGATGATGATTATGATGATTTATTGGCATCCCCTTTGAAACGGGGCTGCGACAAATAGTCACCTAGCCTGCTTGATTTAATCAGGTATACTATACATGTTCTATATCTAGCATTTTGAATACCGCTCATTATTTTCTGTTTCAAAAATTTACCTTGTACCGCTACCTATGATTTTAAGAGATCAGGTCGTATCCATGTTTTCCAGTCGAGGCCCAGGAAGAGCGACGTCTGGCGGGCTCCTGACCGCAGGCCCCCATGTTTTCACTGTGGAGAGGCTGGCCACGTCTACAGCATGTGCCCCTATCGACGCGGGGGCCTCCGCGGGTTCCCTCCAAGTGCACCTCATCCACGACCTGGTGAGCACCGGATGGAGATAGAGAACTTCATCGCGAGTCGTGACAGTTCATTCGAGCAGCGAAGGCACGAGGCCCGTTCCGCATCGCCTGCTCGATACCGATCGCCAAGTCCCTTATTTCATGGAGACGCTCGTAGACGTCGTTCGCCCAGCCCTGCAAACCCGGAAAACTGAGTTCAGTGACTTCCGGAGGTGAGGCCGCTGACGCCGAGCGCATCGAACATCCTCGATCACGATGACAACGACGACAACCCACCGACGTTCTGTCACACTCAGGGGCCCAAAGGCAAGTGGTAACGTCGGACATACTGGTTACCATAGACGATGAAGAATTCACAGCTTTAATTGACACTGGTGCGGACAGCTCGATAATGAGCAGAGTGGTTGCGTCAAAGTTAAAGAAAGTTTTTACACAGTGGACTGCGTCCCAGGTCCGTACTGTTGGAGGGCATCTACTAATTCCCGTGGGCAGATGTACCACTTGGGTAAATATTCGTGTATTTACGTACGTCGGGGTCTTCATTATTCTGCCCAGCTGCTGGAGGGACTTGATACTCGGCATGGACTTTCTACAGGCGAATGGAGCCATAATTAACCTGGAAAAATCGAGCGTGACGTTCTCTACGGCAAAAGCGATAGCAAGCGACTGGCGACGATAATCACACCAAAAAATGTCAGTTTCGCCCTAAGGGCGAAGCAATGAATGCGATAGCAACACAGCAATGTCATACGAAGTAAGCTGAGTGGCTTTGGTAGCAATATGAATTGTAGTAAACATGAGCTGATTAAGTAAGCAGGTGTGCTGCGGCGTAAGTAGACCGACATGAAGAGAGACTCGATGACCACGAGAAGGCGCGTGTGAAACGGTGGTGTTGATGAGAAGCGCTTGCCGTGGGCAGCGCGTGCGAAGAGACACACCTGTAGTGCTGCACTGCCGATCCGGGCATCATTGCATGTGTAGCGTGCGTTGGAAAATGTGGCCCGACTATTACTAACTGAATGAACAAGCGTGGTGTGAGCGCGCACAAACAAACATGAATAGAGCACACTGAATGACTGGAGACAACGACTGTCAAAACGCTGGCAGCGAGCTCATACGCTGCCGCGGGCGAAGGTACGTGCGGTCTATCGCTTCAACGGAAACTGAGCGGCGAATGCACGGCGCATAAAGGTCAGAGCCGTGTAGAGATAAGAGACGGTGCGGGAGAGCGAGCGACGAGCACGGTTGTTGGCAGAGTAGAAGTGCGCCCCCCCCCTCCTCCCCCCCCCGCTCTCCCTCCGGCGCTGGCTTCCCGCTTCCTTGCTGGCGCGTGGATGATTGAGTGCGTTCGCTCTCCGTGATAGCGCGCGTCCCGGCACGCTTCCGCTCGGGCATACGGCGCGCGGCGAAGATTTTATCTATAGGGAACCTCACGGTGACGGCGACGGCAGAAATCCGGTTGAAGTGTCCATATAATTGCTATCGCAATAAAACGCCTTGCGCAACCTCGAAGACAGCACGGTACCATCAAGAAGCAGCCTACTAACCCTGGTAACGTGCGACGCATTCGACGGCTATGAGGGCATCGCCGAGGCAAACATTCCGCTAATGCTTGAGCGGAACATCTGCATTGCACGGGGCCTCGTTCAGCTTCAGCACATACGCTCATTAGTCCTGATGACAAACTTCAGCAACTAATATCACGACTTACCGAAAGGCACAGCTGTCGCCTTCCTCCATGAAATTGCTGCCTTCACTGATGTCGCCTCGCTAGAAACTGTTTCCCTTAATTCACCGAAAAGGTCAAGCTGAGCGATCGCTTTCAGATTAACTCCGGCTTATCGGAACAACAGAAACAGCAGCTACTGGACCTTGTTAATAACTTCTCTGGTTGCTTCTCTACCGAGTCTAAAGTACGGCGCACCTTCGTTACGAAGCATCGCAGTCCTACGGACGAGTCAGCATCTCCCGTTCGTCAGCATCCTTACCGCGGTGCGCTTACGGTGAGCGAGGTGATAAAGCGCCAAGTGGAAGACATGTTAAATGATGACGTGATTCAGCCGTCCATAAGTCCATGGGCGTGACCCGGCGTTTTAGTTAAAATGAAGAACAATACACTACGCTTCTGCGTAGACTACAGACGGCTTAATAGTGTCACCAAACGTGACGGTTATCCCCTGCCACGTATCGATGACGCTCAGGACCGACTACGCCACGCCCAATTTTTCACCTCGTTGGATCTTAAGTCTGGGTACTGGAAGATCAAAGTAGATCAGCTTGACGGAGAAAAAACGGCATTTGTGTCTCCTGATGAATTATATGAATTTAAAGTCCTTTCATTCGGCCTGTGTTCCGCACCTGCCACATTTCAGCAGATGATGGACACTGTTCTCTCTGGACTGAAATGGCAGACGTGCTTAGAGTACTTAGACGACGTTGTCGTGTTTTCAAGAACGTTTGATTAACATCCAGAACGACTCAGGAATGTACTCCTCGCAATCAGCAAGGCAAATCTCATTATCAAGCCTGATAACAGTCATTTTGGCTTTCAGGAGCTACAGTTTCTTGGACACGTAGTCAGCCCCCGCGGTGTGCGGCCAGACCCCGAGAAGCTAGCTGCCGTCGCTGAGTTCCCGCGTCCAACAGACAAGGAGGCAGTTCTGCGATTCTTAGGTCTCTGCGCTTAGGTCTCTGCGAAGAATTTTGAAGGATCGCCGAACTATTAACGAGACTAACACGTCAAGATGTACCCTTCGAGAGAACGGAAGAATAACAGGAAGCATTTACAGAATTGCGGAAGCGACTGCTAACAGCCCCCGTACGCGCGCGTTGCGACGACAAGGCTGACACAGAAATCCACACAGACGCCAGCAATGTGGGGCTCGGTGCTATACTCGTTCAGTAGCAAGACGGCGCCGAACGAGTACTATAGGCTACGCGAGCCGCAGTCTCACAAAGGCGGAAGTCAACTATTCCACAAGTGTAAAGGAGTGTCTAGCTGTCGTTTTGGCCATTCGTAAGTGCAGGCCCTACCTGTACGGCCGAGCCTTTTCGCGTAGTAAGTAACCACTGGTCACTGTGTTGGTTTACGAGTCTTAGGGGCCCATCAGGCGGCCGCCTCGCTCGTTGGAGCCTCCGCGTTCAGGAGTACGACGGCTCAGTGGTGTATCGATCCGGACAGAAGCACGGCGACGCTGACTGCATCTCACGTGCACCTATACCTTGGAAGCCCTAGTGACTTAGAGCAAGATTTCCATTTCTTGGTGTAGTAGACACTGTAGCGATGACTGACCTCCAACGTGCAGACAGTACATTGCTTCCCCTGATCATATACCTTCATGGAGCCGACGTTGTTGCCCGCGACCGATGTCACGAGGTCTGACTTCTTACTGCCTCCTGAACGACGTGCTCTACAAAAAGAACTTCGACAACAGCCAGGAAACGTTCCTTCGTGTCGTCCCAGTTTCACTGCGCGAATAAGTGCCGCAGGCGTGTCATGACGACCCGTGTGCCGGACACTTAGGCTTCGCCAGGACGTTAGCGCGCATACGCTAGAAGTATTACTGGCCACAACTATTCTCGTCTGTTCAGCGCTACGTGAGAAGCTGCCGTGATTGTCAACGGCGCAAGGTTCCACCTTTGAAACCTGCTGGTCTTCTGCAACTCCTGGACCCTCCTCCAGCACCGTTTCTACAGGTGGGAATGGATCTCCTCGGTCCGTTCCGTACGTCGTCCGCAGGAAATGAGTGGATAGCCCTTGCAACGGACTACCTAACGCGGCACGCACAAACCAAAGCTGTCCCCCGCAAAACCGCTACAGAAGTCGCGGTGTTTTTTGTGCATGAAATCCTACTGCGTCACGGGACCCCTTCCATCTTAATAAGCGATCGAGGAACTGCGTTTACAGCTGTCTTAATGCAGGAGATAGTCACGCTGACCCACACCACTCATCGGAAAACCACGGCCTATCACCCACAATCTAATGGACTAAGCGAGTGCCTGAACAGAACTATGGCCGATATGATCTCGACGTACGTTGACGTAGAGCACAAGTCCTGGGACCAAATTATACCATCCGTGACATTCGCATACAATACAGCTGTGCAGGAAACCACCCGATTCAACCCATTTGAAGTAGTTTATGGGTGCTGCGTAACACCTTTAGACGCCATGCTCCCGGTATACAACGGAATAACAAGAAGTGACAATGCTGACGACATCGTCCAGAAAGCCGAAGCTCCACAGTTTGCTCGCAACCGCATCCGCAACCAGCAGAGTGCCGACGCCCGCCGTTACAACAGTGGCCGAAGGAACATTCAGTACGAACCCGGCGAATACGTTTGGCTGTGGACACCCGTCCGTCATCAGGGGCTGTCGGAAAAATTACTGCGCAGATACTTTGGCCCGTACAAGATCGTCAGGCGAGCTGAGGTGATTCAGCGACGTGAACTACGAGGTCGTCCCTCAGAGGATTAGGGGCAAAGCACCTTAGGGCCGAGCCTTGTCCCTCCCTCGTCACCCGTCGTCCGTAGCTCTGGTTTGCATGGAGTCCGCTAGGGGCGCTGTGGTGCACAAGGGTGTTCGTTGCCGACGCGCGCTCTCTTTCTCTCTTCAGCCATGAATGATAACGGTCGCTTCTGATAACAGCGCGCCCGCTATGGGTGAAAAGGCGAGAGTGGTGGCTCATCTGCAAGCGGAGTCGAGTGCTCGCAAAGCTGCTACAGCACGGCGACGCAGACAGCAAGCGGAGCCGTAGTCTAGGGCGCGGGAAGCTGCAGCAAAACGGCAACGCCGGCAAGCGGACACGGACCTGAGGGCTCGCGAAGCTGCAGCAGCACGGCAACGCCCGCATGCGGACCGGGCCCTGAGAGCTCACAAAGCTGAAGCAGTGCGGCAACACCGGCAAGCGGACCCGGAGCGGAGGGCTCGCGAAGCTCGCGCTTGAACCGAGCATCGGCGCCACCAACTTCAGGTAGAGAACGCTTCCAGCTTTTGCCGCGGCTTCCCGCGATCTTGCCGCCTCTGGGTCCGCTTGCCGGCGTCGCGCTTGAACCGAGCATCGGCGCCACCAACCTCAGGTAGAGAACGCTTCCGGCGTTTTGCCGCCGCTTCCCGCGCTCTCGTATGTAAGGGGGATTCACGGTTACCCGAATGATCCCCCGGTGCTTCGCCCACTCATCATCATTCACTTCGTGGATATGCGGTGATTTTTAATATGAGCTCGAGCCGACGGCGGGCACGAGCCGAGATTGTCCACGTAGTACAGATGAAGCCATACTACGCCCGCGAAGAAGGGCCCCTCTGATCAACATTCTCCCAAGCCCTCTGTTGCCCTTCACCCTCTCCGACCGGCGACCGGGACGGTCGCTTTTCACGTGGGGTGTAATGACGCGAAGTAAGCTGTCCATGACAGAAATGTCCATGACAGTAAATTACTTGCTTCCGGTGAGCGCCTGCAGGGTATCTTCAATCCTTGGAAAAGCGTAAAGAATATCTTCAGTCACTGCGTTGAGCCGTCGATAATCGACGCACATGCGCGTTGTCCCGTCTTTCTTCTATTAGGACCAGCGTCGAAGCCCAAGGACTCCGATAAGGCCAGACTATGTTGGCATCGATGAGGTAGGTCTTTGATCAGACTCTTGACGAGGGCACGTTGCGCAAGCGACAATCTGCGAGGTCGTTGGGAGGTAGGCTTTCCATCCCCAGTTGGAATGCAATGTTGCTCAACTATGCATTAGCCTACATCCGTACTCGATTGTGCGAAGCAAGCAGCATGCTGCGCCAACAACTCCTTCACGACCTGCAGCTCACTTGAGGATGACGTTGTGCCAACGTTAAAGTTCACCTCACCAATTTGGATTGAGCGATGCTGCGGGTCAACAAATGCATAGGCTGGTGTTTCATCAAGATCCTCAGGAGAAGGCAGGCATGCAATTTGGAGGATCTGTTGATAGTCCACAGAGAGTTCAATGTCCTCTATTCCCCTTACTTCTTCTACGACTCCAACTGTCATCTGAGATGGAAGCACGATGGCTTGGGATGAACAGTTCGTCAGCAAAACCTTGTCTATTTTTTCGGATGCATCTGCAACCATAGGCTCCACAATGACTGAATAGCGGTAGTACACAGGCTTTGTCCCTGTGATGACCATCACACAATCTTTATCTCCAGACATGCGATGCCAGTCCACTGGAACTAACTTCCGCGATAAAGCAGGTAGTGTTTGCTCCTTTATGATGTGGACCTTTTGTAACACCTGAGGAACAGACACGGCAAAGCGTTGCGAACCCCAGTCGATGATGGCTCTTGAGGCCCGTAGGAAGTCGTCGCCTAGAAGCTCTCCGTCATGAGGTAACCGCTTAACCACGGCAAATTCATGCTGCAATGTATGGCCGTCAACTGTTACAACAGCTTTGACTTGACCTAAGCTTTCTAAGTGATGGCCGCTTGCTCCTACCAAACGCAGGAACGAAGGCCCAATGATTAGCTTGACTCTCTCCACCAGTGGTGCTCTAATCAAACTTTTCACAGCACCTGAGTCCGAGATACCTTTAAACGTTTGTCCGTTTATGATGACAGGAACGGAAAAATTACCCGCTTCTGTAGAACAAGACACCTGCTGAATCACTGATGACTGCTCGCGGGCACTGAGGTCACCAGGTGATCGTTTCCCCGCTCTTTTGCGCTGGTGGACTCAAATTTCTCCTGCCACTTCAAACATTCTGCAGTTAGTGGTATACGACACTAGGTGACAAAATGTCCGCTTCTCGAGCAGTTAAAGCATAGTTTACGCGGTGAATAATAAGTAGGATTCCTCGGAGGCGGCTTCACGTTTTCATGTTCCCTTTGAGGTAGGTTTTTCTGTGGTAGCTGATTTTTTTGAGGAGCTGCTTGACTGTATGCTCTCCTTGCGCTGACGATGCCGCATGGACTTCCGAGACGAACGCTTTACGAAAACGGGGCGTTCCGCGGTCTGCGGTGTGGGAGGTTCAACCGCAACCAGAAATTTAACGTTTTCCTCGGAATTCCTGATCTGGTCGAAGCGCCGAAATGAGTCTATCATGTCATCCATATTCTCAAAATGTTTGTCAAAGAAATGTTTCTTGGCCTTGTCTGAAAGCATAGCCATGATGAGCTGGCACTACTTCTTTTGTAATACTGGATAATTACATTGTTCCATGAGGTCCAACTTGCGGTATGCGAAGTCTGTACGCGACTCTCCAGCTCGTTGTGTAGCCCCGAACATTCGCTGCTTAGAGGTTACATCACAATCTATGTTGTAACGGCGACGGAACGCTGCCTTCACATCAGCCCCAGTAGCGATATTGGCCATCTTTGAGTGGTGGCGCATCCATGTGAAATCCTTAGCTGGGAGCCTGGAGATAATGAAGGGTATTGTGACCTATTCATGAACACTGAAGGGTCTGAACCAAAAATCAACTTGATAAAACCAAATGGGGACATCTTTCCCAAGATGCGGTAAGGAGCTAGCCGCGAAACTTGAAAGTCGGTCGCGAGCATCTTCATCCAAGGTGTTAGAGATGCATAAAGTAGCTTCGTCTTTAGCTTTGCGCGTTGGTTTCCCGAGCCGCGTTGAAGATTTATCGACGCAGTGCACGTCTCCGTACTCTAGCAGGATTCGGAGTCCACAAAATCACCCAAAAATAAAACAAAGAAAAAAAAATGTCGCAGTTTCGCCCGAAAGGCGAAGCATCAATTGCGATAGCAAATTTGTAGAGAGCTATACAGAGAAGGATAGAAGTTTTATCGGCTACATAAACTTGGACACATTCACTTACTAACTGAATTAACAAGCAAGGTGTCAGCGCTCACAAGCAAACACGAATAGATCACACTCGATGACCGCAGACAACCACTGTCAAAACGTCGGCGTGAGCAAGCGCTGCAGCAGCAGCGAGCGAAGGTTCGTGCGGTCTATCGCTTCAACGGAAACTTAGCGGCGAAAGCACAGACATACAAAGGTAAGAGTGTGATGTTTTTGTGTGTCACCAATCTCGGGAGCGTGCGGGTGTTATGAGAGATGGAGAGGGAAGACGCATGGCAACACAGCAAGCAGATATTTAATCACACTCTAACCAAAAACCTCAAACCAAAAACTCAAATACACACTGAACTAAAAGGCAATGAATAAATAAATGCTAACAAAAATGCAACCTAATGAACTAATACACACTAAACCTGTCCTTAACTACGCCTACACTAATTCTAGGCGTTTCTCGCACGAGAGTCTGGCAACTCTGGCCTACTGATATCTCCATACAAGCGTGGATCTCTCACTCAGTTCGTCGCTGTGGTTGCTCGTATCTTCCCCGCCGGAATCTCGTAGAATCTTTTCCCATGTGGTCGTTTCGCCGATCTTCGCATAAACAGGGCTGCATAGAAGTCGGTCCGTTCACCCGCTCATCTTCGGAGCCTGTTTGACCCGGTCGCTGTTGCTGACGTGGCCGGGAGAGGTGATGGGTTAGGCCTAGCTACGTGCTCGGCCGCCGCTTCCGTCCAGCTCCTTTCCCGAGTGCCGACGTGGCGTTCCGGGGATCATCAAACGTGCCGGTCTGCCGTGGAAGAGGGGTCCTCTCTGGGGTGCCCGGTCCTGCCGTGAGAGGCTGCAGCCAGTCCAGGAGCCTCGCTCGAACTTGCCGAGGTCGACGGCCACACCATGGACGGCCAACGTCACGGACTCGGCCAGACCCCCCAAGTCTCCCGTCGCCAGAGCGGAGCTGGCGATGCGACCTTCCTGGCCCGGAGCCACGTCGATAATGCTCGCTCAGTGCCGTTTCTTCCTCGCCCATACCTTGGGTCACGCGCCTCGCGCGCTCGCGCCGTTCAGAACGCTCCGTTTGCTTCGTCCTTTTCTTCTTTTATGTCGCCGCCGGCGTCTTACTCATGACATGGCTCCCCTTTTAAGAGCTTTTTCTCAAAGAACTGCTTCCTCTTGACCTTCTTTTTGGCGGCGAACTTGACTTTTTCGGTGACTTGCGTACTTCTCTGTGCGTCGTCTTCACTTACCACTCATCACCACACTTCACTGCACTGTCGCGCACGTTTCACCATTTGTCTGTTCACACAATACACTGCACTCAATTGTTCTTAATGCTTATTGTCCCAAACACTTTATAAGAATAAACTTGGTATCTATACACATTTGTAAAAACTGTCAATTCAATTCTCCGAGGGCATTCCTGACTATTTCTTTTGTATCCTGCCGGTCATATCTGTTCGCTTTCTCCGCCTTTTACGGAGCTCCCATGCTTCCCTACGTCCAGCCTGTTTCCGCCTTATTTCTACTCTGGCACATTTCTCGTGCAGCTTGGGCTCTGTGTGCCTTAACTCTGGCTTCGTCTTTTTCTTTCTCCTCGACCCGCTCATCTTCTCATGCACACGCGGTTTCTTACGCTGCTTTCCTCTCAATATCCTGCGAGTCATCTTCCTACCGTTACGTGTTCTGTGCACGTTCTTCCTACATTTAAAGGCTGCCTTACTTCTGGGGCGATTAGGGTATCTGCCGACTTTCTCCTTGCTCTCAGAATCTAAATGCCTCGTCATGCCTAGTACCTAGTCAATCCTGGAATCATTTTCGATTATCGACTCACTATCGTCCTTCTCATTCCCCTCGGAGTTTGACTGGCTCCTCACGTCTGATGCTTGGCTATCCCTGATAGAAGCTTCAATTACTAACGCTCCATCGTCCCGAAGTGTGGCTACTTTTCCCTCTGCTACATTCTGCTTTTTGGTTCTGCAAACCTCTATCGGGATGGCAGTCATCCTCTTATCCTTCTCACTATGAGTCAAAGGCTCCTCAGTGGTGAGCTTCTTCTCAACGCCGTCACGGGCGCTATCCAATGTGCCTACTTCTGGCATCTCTCTCGTGTCATGCAGCTCCACTACGCTATTGGGTCTACTCTCATAGACTCCGCCTCACGCTCTTTCATTTGTAATGCCTGTAGCTCTTCTCGCACCTTCTTGAGCTCTTTCCCTTGGAGCTGCCTCCTCTCCTCGTAAGCTTTTTCGGCTGCCGCCTTGACGCTTTTCCTTGCATCCTCAATTAATTTGAGGCCCTGCTCCTTGCTGAGCTTCTGCTTGCGAATGGTGGCCGATATCGCCTCCCAATCCATCTCTGCAACTCCCGAGTATCAGTGACTGGGCTGGATAGAATCCGGAAACGGATCCTGGCAGGCTCGCCAATTGTGTTTTTTTTGTCACCGATCTCGGGAGCGTGCGGGTGTTATGATAGATGGAGAGGGAAGACGCATGGCAACACAGCAAGCAGATATTTAATCACACACTAACCAAAAACCTCAAACCAAAAACTCAAATACACACTGAACTAAAAGACAATGAATAAATAAATGCTAACAAAAATACAACCTAATGAACTAATACACACTCAACCTGTCCTTAACTACGCCTACACTAATTCTGGGCGTTTCTCGCACGAGAGTCTGGCAACTCTGGCCTACTGATATCTCCATACAAGCGTGGATCTCTCACTCAGTTCGTCGCTGTGGTTGCTCGTATCTTCCCCGCCGGAATCTCGTAGAATCTTTTCCCATGTGGTCGTTTCGCCGATCTTCGCATAAACGGTGCTGCATAGAAGTCGGTCCGTTCACCCGCTCATCTTCGGAGCCTGTTTGACCCGCTCGCTGTTGCTGACGCGGCCGGGAGAGGTGACGGGTTAGGTCTAGCGACGTGCTCGGCCGCCGCTTCCGTCCAGCTCCTTTCCCGAGTGCCGACGTGGCGTTCCGGGGATCATCAAACGTGCCGGTCTGCCGTGGAAGAGGGGTCCTCTCTGGGGTGCCCGGTCCTGCCGTGAGAGGCTGCAGCCAGTCCAGGAGCCTCGCTCGAACTTGCCGAGGTCGACGGCCACACCATGGACGGCCAACGTCACGGGCTTGGCCAGACCCCCAAGTCTACCGTCGCCAGAGCGGAGCTGGCGATGCGACCTTCCTGGCCCGGAGCCACGTCGATAATGCTCGCTCAATGCCGTTTCTCCCTGGACCATACCTCGGGTCACGCGCCTCGCGCGCTCGCGCCGTTCAGAACGCTCCGTTTACTTCGTCCTTTTCTTCTTTTATGTCGCCGTCGGCGTCTTACTCATGACAAAGAGCCGTGTGGGGATGTTTTTCAAAACACGGTGCGTGCGACCACCCGCAGCCGCGCAAAGTACAGGGTCGACCACATCTAAGGCGAACACCTCATTAGTTCAAGCCGGTAAAACTACAGCGTTTATCCTACTTCACGAGTGAAATGTTCGTTATACGATGTGTAATCATGGTGTCGATGTACACAATAATTATTTTATTGCGATAGCAATTATATGGACACTCAAAAGCAGATTTCTGCCGTCGGCGTCGCCGTCGCCGTGAGGTTCCGTATGACGTCATTTGGTAGAAGAAATCGTCGCCGCGCGCCGAACGCTGTATGTGCGAGTGAAATGGCGCGAGGGGCGCGTCTTTCACGGGGAGTGAACGCACGGCGGAGAACAAACGCGCGTTCTGCGCCGTGCTCGCTTAAGGGCTGCAGAAGTAGGCGTCTCTGTTCTCCTTCACAATCACCATGTATGTAGAGCAAACGCGCCTTCTTCCGACGAGCGAGAGGCCGTGGGGGAGGGGGAGGGAAGGGAGGCGACGTTTAGCTGCGGCACCAAGTGCCTATTTATATCAGAGGCTCCGGCAACAGTCACCAACGCCGCACGCATTTTGAGCGAACGCGGGCAAAACGCCGATGGCGTCGACAACAGTTCTGCGTGTTCCCGATGCTGCTGCATGTCCAAGTTTATACAGCTGATAAAGATAATATCATTACTCCGTATAGCTCTGTACAAGTTTGCTATCGCAATTGATGCTTCGCCTTACAGGTGAAACTGCGACAACTTTTTTCGAATTATGTACTGAACATCCGCTTCTATGATGTCTTGGATACTAATGAGGTTTTCACAGATGTCGTCGACCCTGTACAAGTACGCAGTTGCTGGCAGAGTAGAAGCTGCGCCCC
Source organism: Dermacentor silvarum (assembly GCF_013339745.2). NCBI lineage: Eukaryota > Metazoa > Arthropoda > Arachnida > Ixodida > Ixodidae > Dermacentor > Dermacentor silvarum. The sequence goes on along the minus strand of NC_051159.1, from coordinate 65,767,592 downwards.
CTCCCTCCTGCGCTGCATTCCTGCTTTCCTCCTTTCACGTGGGAGATTGAGTCGCCCGGTCGCAAGATACGCATTTGGTGCCGCAGCTAAACGTCACTTCCCCTCACTCCCTCCCTCCCATCCCCCCACAGCCTTTCCCACGACGGAAGGAATCGCGTTGGCTCTCCGCCGTGCGTTCGCTCTCCGTGAAAGCGACGTACCTCGCACGATTTCACTCGCACATACAACATACGGCGCGCGGCGACGATTTTATCGCCCTTGGACTTGATACGGAACCTCACGGCGACGACGACGCCAACGGCAGAAATCCGTTGGAGTGTCCATAGAATTGCTATCGCAATAAAAGCGTTTGATTAGCTGCGCGTAATTTTTAAGGTTAGGTAGTATCCTGAAATATAGTTCATCGAAGGAATCTTGCTCCTAAAACACACAACTTAATGCGCCGTTTCCTAATTCACTCGATCTGGCGATTTACAAAATTTACATCAGCAAAAAAAAGTACACCCAACTATGTAAGATACACGTTCTTGTGTTTCCAAGTTAGTCCCAAATCGAAGACGCTGGCCCCCCAACGCCACCTTTCCTTAAGTGCGAAGCACTTTAGGGGCCGGGCATGTCGGCCTCAGTAAGGGGCTGTATCTCAGTAAGGGGCTGTATCATTTCGGCGTGGTGAATCACCTCGATACCATCTCCGATCGTAACGGAGCCAAATTCACAGCTGTCATGGAGCTTAAATGTAGGTGATAGCTTCTCGGACTCCTCTTCCTCGATCACGACAATAGATGATGTTTGAGGAAGCTCTTCCAGCTGACGTTCTTCATACTTTTTTAACATGTTGATGTGGAAAATCCTTTTTGCTGTGTCCCAGGTCCAGCCAATAATCGTAGTCATTCTTCTTTCCTGTGAACAGAAACGGCCCTTTCCACTGAATTGGTAATTTGTTGTTATTTGTGGGAAGCAGAATCAGGGCCCGGTCGCCAACTTTGAGTTCTCGTTGTTTAGTGCAGCGGTCATAATACTTCTTTTGCGGCTTCTGTGCTCGGCTCATGTTTTCTCGTGCCAGCCCCAACGTCTTCTACAGAGGTTCTTTTAAATCTAGGACGTATCCATATGCCGTCTTGATTTCTTCATTTTCTTGCTCCTGAGTCCAGAGCTCCTTCACTATGCTCAGAGGTCCTCGAATATGTCGGCCATAAATGAGTTCAAACGGCGAAAACCTGGAACTCACTTGTGGGGCTTCACGATATGCAAACAAAACAGGTGTAAGCAAGCGATCCCAAGATTTAGGCTGTTCTTGAACAAGCTTCCGCAACATCTGTTTCAAGGTTCCATTAAACCTATCGACTATCCCGTTACACATAGGATGATACGGAGTGCAACTAAGATGCTTGTTTGCCAACAATTCATTGACTTCCTTCATGAGCTCCGATGTAAAACGTGAAGCTTGGTCGCACAGAACTTCGCGTGGGAAGCCAATGCGAGAAAATATCTCGACGACTACTTCCGCAACTGTGGCTGAGTCGATTGCTGTCAAAGGCACAGCATCTGAATAGCGGGTCGCAAAATCCACAAGAGTAAGTATACATCGATGGCCGCTTGCGGAAGTGGGAGTTAGAGGTCCAATGATGTCAACCGCCACACGTTCAAAAGGGGTGTCGATCAACGGCATCCGTCCCAAAGGCACCTTGCCCACTGTGCTTTTTGGCGAAGTCCTTTGACAGGCGTCACAGGATCTGACGTATCTGTGGACTTCTTCTTGTACGCCAGGCCAGTAGAACGCCTCAAGGACGCGATCCGTCGTCTTCTTGATACCCTGATGTCCAGACATGGCATTCTCATCAGCCAAATACAACACTTGGCCTCGCAGCGACTTCGGGACTTCTGCTCGATGAAAAGTTTTGCCAGGGGATCGAAAGTAGTGTCGATATAAAATCCCTTTCTTGATGATAAACCTAAAGGTTGTTGATCCTTTGCCAAGAAATTCTTTGCCCACTCTGGCTCTACATACATCGAGCGTCCCGTCTTTCTCTTGTTCTACCCGGAAATTCTTATGAGACATTTGCCAAGGGAGTTTAGCCGACGTCAATCTTTGCAATTTCTTCGTGCCTTTTATGACAACTAGAAGGGAATTTGGCTGGTTACCGTCGTCCACAGAGTGAACTTCCCTCTTATTGGAATAATTTCGAGGAGAAAATTTCCAGGAGTCATCTGGGTCATTGGCCTCTCGCGACCCAGGTACATTTCCCACTATGACGTCGTATAGCGGTGTTGTCATACACTTTACAATCACTGTCCCAGAGAACTAGGGAGACCTAATTTGCACCTTGGCCTCAGGAACTACAATGCTACTTCCATCTGCCAACCACAAAGTAGCCGTAGTGCCAGTAAGGGCTTCATCTGGCACGAATGATCGGCGAACAACCGAAGTATTACTTGCGGTGTCTCTTAAGACGCGGACTCTTTGTCCATTGACTTCGCCTGGCAAAACCGGCACGCGACGTGTACTAGATAGCGGTTGCGTCTTCACCTTACCAGCGATGTCATCTTGATTCAAGGCGTCGCAATCGTCAGTGGGTTACTGCGGACTGGTCTCGTCCTTGGGCAACAACAGACAAGAGGTAGCTGGCCTTGATGTGCTGTTCTTTTTGGTACAACTCTTGGGTTCATGTCCAGTTTTGCGACAGTATGGGCAATATAGTTGCTTTACCTTATTGCAGTAGTCAGATGCCTTGTGTCCCGTACGCCCACAAACGAAGCATCTGATCTCCACCTTTGAACCCGTATTATCTTCTTCCGCTTTATACTTGTGTTTTCTCCCTTATCTCGATCTATTAGTAAGTTCCGTAGTCTTTTTGCCTCCATGAAAATATCAGCCGCTTCTGCCATGGTTTGAAGAGTCTTGCAGTTCTTCTCTCGTAAGAAGAGCGCCAGCTGACTGTGACAATTGGCCATGAATTTCTCGGCCACAATTCAGTCACGGACAGAATCAAAGTCCCTCGCTCTCTGGGACATTTCTATCCATCGGTCGAAAAAAGCTCCGAAGCCTTGTGGCATACTGCCTTCCAGTTTCGTCGTCTTGAGGCTTGCTCTTCCGGAATTTCTCCCTGTAGCCTTCAGCCGTGAAACGAAAACGTTGGAGCAATGCCAACTTAACTTTGTCATACTCTAGAGAGTCATCAGGGGACAATCGCCCAAATACTTTCAGAGCTTCGCCGCTTAGGCATAAACTAAGAGCCGTTGCCCACTTTTACCGAGGCCAGTCTTGACCTGTCGCCACCCTCTCGAATCTCTTAAGATAGGCGTCCAAATCATCTCGGTCCTCGTTGAAAACCGTATCAAGTTGTGCGGATTCACGACTGTACGGACTCTTTGGAGCCCAGAGTGAACCACTGTTCGCTCCGCGGCACCAGTCTCCGCTACTCCAAGGTGCAGTTGAAGCGTCCGTTCTTCCAATTCCAAGCGTCGCTGACTTGCCTCTCCGCTATGGCCTTCCGTTTCTGCGACATTAAGACGCAACTGTAAGTTACGGCCCTCCAGTTCCACCTGGTCCTTCTTCGCCTCTCTCTCCGTAGCTCGTTCCTCGCGCGCTCGCGGCTCTTGCTCATCGAACCATGCTTGCAGTGCCGGTCCTTCCAACCACATGCGTTCTGCCAGCGTCATTAACTCTCGCGTGCTCATTTTTTTCCTTATGAAAAACAACAACTGTATCAAACGCTCACGTCCTATCGCGCGGACGCCAATTTGTCACGGTTTGTTTATAGAAAGCGACTTAAAGTAATATCGCTATCCATGTTTTCTATTCAAATGAAGGATGAAAGCGTTTGATCTCAGAAGGGAACGAATAAAGTATATTTACATGAAGAAAGCGGAAACATAACACACATAAGCAAAGGATAAAAATATGAAGAGCACTGTATACACTGCTTCTGTCAAGCACGGTTCTCATTAGCTAAAGTCACAGCAATTCTAATATTACAGTTGTCGTGCGTGTCCGACTACACAAGCACAGTAGAATGAGAGCGGGGTGCGGCTCACCAACAGTTTGGGCCGCGTCTTGAAGAACGCTGAGCCGTCGTCGAAGGAAGGCACTCGTCGCTCCTTGAGCGAACTCTAGTTGTCACGAGAGAGGACCTTCTGCTGGTTCAACAGGTTCGGCAGTCCAGGTTCTGCCTGCAGGAAACTGGAAGCTCGAGCCCGTGTCCCGACAGCTCACTCCAGTCACGCGGTGGCACCTTGTCCTAGGCTAGGCAGACCAGGTTCTGCCGGTAGGAGTCTGGAAGCTCGGGCCCACGGCCCGACGGCTGACTCCCGGCGGACGCTAACTTCTTCGGTGCTCGCTTGCGTCCGAACACCACCACGCCGTTCTAGGGTCTCGTTCACATCTCTTCTTCGTCCTCCCTTTTCACCTACGTCACCCATCGTGTACGGCGCTTAATGGTCGCTTTCTTTTTAATATTTTGTTTTGACGGCGCGTCAAATTTCACGCCCGTCGCTTCTTCGCCGTCGGCTTCTTGCTCTCGACTGTCTTCGCCGCACCCATTCGCCGTCCATGTCGTCTTCACCGCACCACTCTCTTTATCTACTACAGTGGCTTCGCGCACTGTCACAAGCACCCCACGTGGCATTGAGATTGTTGAAATAAATAAAAAATGTGGTTGATCCCTCTTATATAGGAATCGGTATAGAACACGAAAGTGAAACGTGTCTTCACAGAAGTAGTGTAATGTTTATATCATTCTATATATATATATATATATATATATATATATATATATATATAATATATTATATATATATATATATATATGTGTGTGTGTGTGTGTGTGTGTGTGTGTGTGTTCTGTGTGTCTGGTGTGTGTGTGT
>NC_051159.1:65623361-65762629 GCF_013339745.2 Dermacentor silvarum | reverse complement strand
TTCTTCTTTCTTTCTCTTTCGTTTTTCTTTCTTTCTTTCTTCTTTCTTTCTTGTAGCACGGATAACACTATAGAGAGAAGTCTGTACAGAAGTCTCTGTGAGCCACAGTGGTGCATGAAATATATCTCAGTATACCACCATGCTGCTATCCGCATGTTGGGCACTATCTTGCTTGCCTTGTCTAAGCGTTGCAGGCGTAACAGCACAGAGCCCATGGTGTAAACAACGACGAAGGTGCGTCAGCTCGCGAAGCGCCATTCAGCCAATGACCGAAGCAGCGTGTGTTTCGTCACTCGTCAGGATGTCGCACACGGACCCACGGGCTTGGTCGCCAGTAGAACCGTTTTTTATTTTCGCGTTTCTTGCTTTCTGAGAAAATATTGCGACCTATTCACTCGCAGCTTCCTTCGCGGACTCCTTTTCCAGCAGTGCCGCCGATGTTCCGGGAATCATGCCCTGCGTTTTGCAGCGCATCCAAGTCCTGCTTAGACGGCCACGGCGGCAGCGGAAAGAACGGTGGAAAGAGGGGGTGTTGCCGTCCGGTGCCCTCTGACGTGCAGCCGTCGGGCCGGCCATCGATCAGCGGCCCGGCCCGTGGAAAAAGGCCCGGGGGAACGTCCAATTGTCGCCCCCCCCCCCCCCCTCTTTCTCGCCCGCCCGGACCCCAAGGCGCGACCGCGGGCTGCCTGCCTTGCTTGCATGCGCTGCTGCTGGCGGAAGGCCAGCGGGCAGCATGGAGGGCTTCGCAAGGCACACGATGCTGGTTGCTGTAAACTTCGCTTTGGCCTACAAGCATCCCCTATACCGCAAATTTACGACCCGCTCAACCCCCCGCGTTTTCCGCGCCGTCTGGCCACCCTGAAGACCATGACCCGTAATGAGAAGCACGCTACGCAGAGCGTATGTCGCATTCGCAGGTGCAACATCCACTGCTCCACTTTCTGACAGAAAATGGTGTCACCGTGATAGCTGATGCGCCCCTTGCCTGAATAATGCGGACATTTAATCGAGTGTGTGCGCAGTCTTCGGCCTCCAAAAGTGTATCGGGCCATCACTATCTTCCCCTCAACTCCTATGCGCTGGTGCCATGCGGTTGCTGGCTTCTTCAGACTGATAAGCCCAGCTTCACCCTGGTCGACACACAAAACGTTTAATGTACTAGAACGAGAAAAAAAACCCCATAAAATAAACCAAAAAGAACTCAATACACACATGTGGCTAGAACGCTTACTGATGTCGGGCAAGTCGAGCCATGCATTGCAAAAAAAAAAAAAAAAAGATAAATTAGACAGATCTAAGAGCATGTTGTAATCTACGTAACGCGAATCATAAGTGAGAGAAGAGAGAGAGAGAGAGAAACGTGGTGGGAAAGGCAGGGAGGTTAACCCGAAAAAGATTCTGGTTTGCTACCTTGCACGGGTGGGGTATGGGTAAGGCGAAATGAAAGTAGCTAATTATTCTTATGCAGCTAATGGCGACACGTGCATTTGGGTTTAATTTCAGCTTGTAGCCTCATGCAATTTTTATGTTTATCCACCAAAAAGGTAATGTCTTTAAAGTTATGCAGGTTTTAGGTTTATGCTCCACACCGCTCACAAGCTGCGCCGAAATGAAAACACCAAACCAGGCGGATGTGCAGCGTGAGACCTGTATACGCCGGGATGTCCGCGAGGGCGAAGACGACGTATGACACTTGTATAGGCAATAATGGTGACGGCAGGTGTAATTAAAGAACCTGCATTTATTGGTCAAAGTGGCAACGACCCATTTCGGAAGAATTACCAGGAGTGGCACACACCCAATGGTACATACTGAATCGATGAATGAAAAAAAAATCGATGAAATGAATGATCAATGGAATATAACGTGCCGTTCCAGTACCAGGTAAGTCTATTTGTAGAGATACTCGTAAGCCGACTTATTTGATCAGGTTTTATGTAAGAATATTTTTTTGTTATGCACACCAGTGGGGTGTTATTACTTGCGCGCTTAATTTAAGTATACAGGGTGTTCCAAATTAAAAAAATTAATTATGGGGTTTTACGTGCCATAACCACGACTGATATGAGGCACGCCCGTAGTGGGGGGACTCCGGAAATTTGTACCACATGGGGTTCTTTAACGTGCACCTAAATCTAGGTACACGGGTGTTCTTGCATTTCGCTCCCATCGAAATGCGGCCGCCGTGGCGGGATTCGATCCCGCGACCTCGTTCTCAGCAGCCCAACACCATAGCACTGAGCAACCACGGCGGGTGGGGTGTCCCAAATATCAAGCTCCATGATTTAAAAATATGCAAATGCCACGTATCTGGACAGAATCAAGATAATATTGTTTGCCATGGCTTGGAGATACTCAGATTGTTTTTTTGCATCCTTCTAATTACATAAGTAGTCGTAATTAATCAACCTATATATTATAATTAGATTAAAAGTGTCAATTAGAAAATTGTAGAGCAACATGAAGACTCCGCGATACAGCGTCCTGCTGCTCAATACTTGCTACATAAAAGTGGTTTTCCGAGCGGGAAAGAAGAACCGCGAATACACACAAAATTCCTGCGCGACTGGCGGCTCGAGGATATAGGATGGCCACCTAGCTCAAGTTAAGCACAGAGGCATTCCGTTACGTCATTCTTGTGCCAAAGAGGACTGCTTGGCGAAGCTGAGCTAGGAGGGTATTCTGTAAGTGTCACTAAATGGACTGTGCATTTCAGAGTGCGCTGAATGGACAGAGCTTGAGCTTGAGTCGGTAGTGATGACCGGTGCCTGCAGTACCGACTTCGAGCTCTATATCCAATCAGAGCGCGCTGAAATGGACAGCCAACTTAGTGGACATTTACAGAATACCATTGCTATATATATTTCTAAGAGAGGGAAGCGCAGTCGAGGACGGCATAAAACTAGGTGGGGTGATGAAGCAAAAAAAAAAAAAAAAAAAAAAAAATTGCAGGCGCAAGTTGGAATCAGCTAGCTAAGACAGGGATCATTGGAGATCGCAGGGAGAGGCCTTCGTCCTGCAGTGGACATAAAATATAGGCTGATGATAATGATGATGAAGTTAACTCCTGCTGCTCACGTTTGATACAAATACTATACATGGTGTTTCATTCTAGCTGCACCAAATTTTAAAAAAATTGCCTGTGGCAGATAGCACAAAGATAATCCTTGATCTGTGAAGCAGGACACTAAACCATTCCTATATGAAGACTAATTAACATAATTGCGCTAATTAACCTTTTAGTTAATCATTTTACGGCACATCCTTCAATTTGCGAATTATAGCCGCTGAGTTCGCAGGCGTATCCACTTGGAACGAATTCTCAGGACTGAACCAGTTTCGGTATATTAATTTTCAAAGTATCCGACGAAATTCATGGGCGTTCCAGTTAACTTTTGAGGAAAGCGCTGTTTTATGCAAAGCTTAGACAACCCGAGAGGAGCTTCTGTGTCTTCACTGCAGCTGTCATTTAAAATTATGTTGCCGAGTCGACCGAAGCGCAAACTTTCTGTCTTTTTAATGAAGAAGTGCTAGGGGCACCGGAGGCTAATCTCGATGATACCTCCAGTCCAATTTTATTTTTCCAGACATCCCAATCTGCCAAAATTGTCAAACCAATAGCTAAAGTTCAGTCACCATTTCAGAGGGTGCATGTTGCAAATGTATATTAGCGCGTATAAAAACTGTCGATCAAATGATAAAGTTCTAAGGCACGGTACGAAATGGTTACGTCTTATCCTATGATAGCGAGCAGAACTAGTTGATAGTTCTCGCTCTGCAACAGCAACATTCAGAACCGTCGTTCTATAAACGACCATAATGGAAGCTGACGTTGACGACTTGCTATAACTGTAGTGGAACTAAAGCTTTGTCTGATCACAGGAGAAACGGCAACATCACTTTGGTGCGCGCATTTTGCTGTACTCGTACGCTCGCACGGAACTGTCAAGGTTTCTAGTCCTTTGCCAGCTGCGTTCATAGGAACAGGAAGAACAAGCAAGAACCCCCCCCCCCTCGCAGTTGCTGTCTAATGGCGCATTCCACTGGGAGGACAGGAAAGCGCACTGAGCAGCATCTCCATATAGTGCGCTTTCTGGATCATATATGCTGCAATGAGTGAACAGGAGCAAGAGTGCTGGATCCAATGGTGAAATAGCTGTTTAGCGACGCCGAGAGCAGTCGAGAGCAATTCGAGCCACTCCCGCAGCCGCGAAAAGCGAATGTGAATGAAGTGACGTGACGCAAACCTCGTAACCTCTTATTTTGGTTGTATTTCCGTCATTTTCGTTTAGTGGGTGGCCGCAATGGCGACTGAGAAGCGAAGTCGGTGTGATAATCAGCGCGGGAAGGTAAACAATCTGGTCACGTGATACACCTTCGCCCTCGAACCTACATTTGGAGCACATGGAAGGTTTAAATTGGGGAGCAAGCGGCCGCACTCAGGCTCACTGCTCTATACTGCTCTGGTCCTCTCTGCTCCTTGCCTCCGCGCGTGTTTTGCCAAAGGAATGTGCCATAAGAATCCGTTTAGCCTGCTTTGGGCTTGGATAATTTGTGGCACTATGTTGGTAATATGTGTTATGCGTAGCGCTCCCCTATACCACCGTGCTTTACCTTTACGCGGGAGCCAACCGGTACTTTGAGCGCCACTTCGTCAGGACCAGTTTGGAACCACGCGAAGCGTCTGCGACTGTCTCTGGTCGCAGACGAATGCGAACAGAAGTACAGAATCCTAAATGACCACCTCTGCATCGTCCAGAGGCGCATCTTCTCAACGACAGCGTCTCAAAACGCTAGCTGTAACGAGGGAAAAAGGCGAGAACCCAAGTCCCCACAATGGGTACAACTTATATGCCCCATGACTCGAATGTGGCGCAAGGCGTAGAGATACGAGCAGTTTCCGACTAAAATTACTAGAGACTCTGGCGAGGTAATCGATCAGTTACCATGGGGATAATGGATATAATGGACGGGTTTGACTAAACTTCCGGCTTGTGGCTTCATACGTTCTTGTGACTTTGTTTACTATGCGTTATCCGCCTTCATCTTCTCGATTGTCGAAGCGGTCCTACTTTTCTGAACGCAGAAAGTAATAAGACTCTCCACGCATGCGCGATCACAGCGAATAAATTTATGATGGCTAAAACATGGCTCCTATGACGTGTTTCCAGCTCCCACTTGCTTTCCGGAGCATGCAGCCAGCAATAGCATATAGTCTTCGAGATCTGTTCCTTTTATTCTGTAAGTGTTCGTCTATAGTGGATATGTCTATTTCGTCTGCTCCTGAAGTGCTGACTGGCTGGGGGTGCCTGTATCTTTCTCACGCGTAACCCCGCCCACTCAATCAGAACTTCAGGTGGATACTTACAGAATACCCCTCCCCCCTGCATGTGGCGTTTGTGGATTCGGCTCCGACGGGCGGCAAGTTGTCTCTTCTGTCACGTTCAATTTTTTCCCCTTATTAAGAATATCAAGCTTATTGCAATCTTAACCCTCATTCATAAGAAATCTACACGCCAATCAAATAATCAGTTCATTTGCCCCATGCTTCCTTTCTCTGAATCCGCTGTCTGATGGCTTCATGTTGGTAGTCGAGCTTACTTTCTCGTATATGGTCGCGACCAGGAAACTTGCGCAGAGAACCTCTCAGGAAGGTATTGAGTTTGCACACCGAAAATTTTACGCAGCTTAGCCGCGATTAGGCCAGAAGGTTAAGACCGATCCGGAACCGCAACCACGACTCTTCGCGCTCCGGCGGCAATTGCAGCGTGAGCCGGTGCTCGAGTGCACGGACTGAGAGAGAGTCTCTGCACTGCGGTCGCGCGATAGCAGCTGTGCCATGCATATTCATGCGTCTCGGTTGCCATGAAACTCGCGTAAATGATCGATGGCCGGAACGAGTTGTGGCGCGTCCGTCTAGCATGCTCGCTGTGCTGCGTCCATGGAACGAAGGGCCGGCAATCACGCTCCACGCCTGCAGGACGAGGGCCGCGCCGTCCGCCATGAGCTCGTGACCCGTGCGTTCGTCAGGATCTCGTGGCTGACGGGAGAAGGTCCACCACTCACAACCGGATTGTTTCTGACGCGAAGGGATGCCGCTGGAGGCGACTGTTCGCCTTGTAATCCAACAGTGTCACGGACGGCTGTACGCCAATGGCAAATATGCGCGTGAATGGAATTTGTTTTTTTGTCTGCACGTGTAAGAGGGTCGAAAGCTTGCGGTTCTGTAGCCACGCACAAATTTCCGCACCTTGGACACCTGATTTAAGGCCGTTTCAAAGCAAAAAAAAAAATTTTATTAAAGCTAAGCTTTAAATTGTTCGGACTAAAATAATTTGTCAACTGACTTCACCTAGTCAATGACGAATATCGCGACGGAATGCCCCAGGAGAGACAACTTCCGCACACAGAAGAGTTCTGCACAATGAAAAAAATTATTCAGACCCTACGCACTGTGGCAATAAGTGTTAGGCGAAGCATTTCCAGGTAGCTGGCTGTCCAGTATTGTTTGGGATTCTGCAACGCGTTATACCAGGTGGAGACAGATACGTTTGTGTGTGTGAGGCGAGCGATTGCGTGTGTGATGACAGCAACAAGGTGACAGCGATGACGACGACGATGAGATGGCCAGTGATTAATTGTAATGTGACAGTCGTATGCTTGCTTACCATTATTTCACAATGAGCGCTTTTCCGGCTAAAGTTTCCCAAGTGCTCTGCAAAAGCTTCATCGTCGCATAGGCCATATATCAGCTGCGATATGGTCTGAAAAGCTTCGTAGCATAACTAAACAACACCAGGTTCTAAAAACAAGTTGACTGGGAGCCCTATACATTGCGCTTTTCCGGAAACCACGACTCATATACGGTTCACCATTGACTTCCCAACTCTGTATCACGGAAGAGCGTTAGGGGGAGCCGAAGGGTCCCGCAATGAAATTTTTATTGGATAGAGCTGGTCTGACGATCTCTACTGTATGCCACAATTGGGAGGAAATTGTATCAATAGACCACCACTTTTATCATGCCGGTGATATCCAAACCAGAGAAAGATATTTCTCGAAGCTCCACTCTGCAAAATTGGATTATGATTAAGTACACCGGTAATATTATTTTGGGGCCTTGACACAGGCTATAGTCACCGAGATGTTCCTCGCACAGTCTTTGATTTTTAACTGAAACAAAATGATTACCTTGCTAATTAGTAGATTTGTTCTGCCTATCAGATCAACATTCACTTCACTGAAATTGGTTTCTCCAAATTCTTTATTAGCATTGTATTTATCCTCTTCTTGGTTCAACATCTTTTAATTTAACTTTCAGTTAGGATGACTGCTCGCTCGCATACTAGTATAGTTATTGCAATATCTCCTTTTGCTTTTTCTTTTACCGCTCGTTTATCCTTTTGAAAAAATTTTCTTGAGCTACCTCCCGCCGCCCGATTCTTGGCCTATCCCCTTTAGTGGGTACGAGCCATAAAAGAGGTTCATTGTCATCATCATCATTGTACTCCTGCGAAGAAACTTTACATTATGTTCCGTTAGTACGCCCTTATAAACATGACTATTGATATGTTGTTGGCATATTGTTGAGAATTGTTGACACAATATCCTTTCAATAATGGCTCAATAGTTATTGACCGTACACAACAATACCTCAACAATAAAGTTGTTGAGCGCTTCACAACAGTAAAGTCGTTGACTAATTGTTGTTGACATATTGTTGAATAATGTTGAGTATTATTGAGAATTGTTGAGCAATATTGACATTGAATATATATCTGAAACACACACACGTAGACGTGTGTGTTTTACACATATGTATTGTTTTATGTTCACTTAATCACCACTAAATATAGAGTGTCACATAACTGAACCAAAGGCCTATATCTCGAATCGTAACTGGGGGAGCTTGTGGCAAGACGACGCTGTCGCAGGCGTTCCGCTTCGTTCGCCCTAAATTCAGGGTTGGCGGCTCTTCACTTACGTTTCGCCTGGGCTTTCGGAAGCCGTCACGCTAAAATCACCATGCTAGAATGGGACGACAAGCTTCGCTTACGTAAGCAAAGCTTGTCTTCCGATTCTAGTAAGCCAAGCTTAATTGTCGTCCGATTCTAGCATGCTGATTCTACCGTGACGGATTCCGAAGCCCAGACGAAACGTCAGCGAAGAGCCGCCGACCTTGAATTTAGGGCGAACGAAGCGGAACGCCTGCGACAGCGTCGTCTTGCCACAAGCTCCCGCAGTTACGAGTCGAGATAGGCCTTTGGTTCAAGTTATGTGACACTATAATATTTAGTGGTGATTATGAACAATAAAACAATTATATGTGTAAAACACGCACACGTCTACGTTTGCCTGTTTCCGATAAATATTCAATGTGAATATTGCTCAACAATTCTCAATAATACTCAACATTATTCAACAAAATGTCAACAACAATTAGTCAATGACTTTACTGTTGTGAAGCGCTCAACAACTTTATTGTTGAGGAATTGTTGTGTACGCCCAATAACTATTGAGACATTATTGAAAGGATATTGTGTCAACAATTCCTCAACAATATGGCAACATTTCAATCGTCATTTTTATAAGGGCATCCCTTGTCAAAATTTTGGATCGAAGGGAATTTAAAGTTTAGACCACTCTTAATCACATCAAGCCTCTCTCTTCCTGTGAACTTCTCTTCTGTTTGGATTTGTACCATTGGTAGATAAATGAACAAAGTGAATGCTTTCTTGCGTGTCCACACGTATCTTTAATTGGTAACCAGATCCAGTTACCCCGTGTAATCAGCCATCCTCAACTACCACAATGGGGGCGCTTGCGATATCATCACCCCATCGAAAACTAAAGGCGGAGGATGCCGCTGCCTGGCGTAGGCTCCAGACAGGCACCTACACGAACCTACACATATTACATCGCATGCACCCCCCTACAGGGGCGAATGCCCGTGGTGCGGGGCCACACCAACCCTAAACCACGTCACGTCGGAGTGCACGCTACACAAGCGCAACATAGAACACCACGACCCGAACACCACGACGCACTGCTGTCCAGCTCGGCCCTCGACGACCAGCTCAAGCTGATCCAGAGAGCAGAGAAAACGGCAAGAACCAGCGGAGCCCTGGACTAGGGGCCCCGACCATTAGTGATGCCCCTTCTGAGGCAACACAAAACTCTGATTATTCTTGTAATAAAGTTTATCTATCCTATCCTATCTTCAATAATTACAATCAGTACAACACGAGCACTTCACACGAGGAAACCACGCACGGTCACGCACCACACGCATCAGCCTTTAGAGTGCGCCCGTATACGAATTGCGATCTGAAACAGGACATATTGAACATATTGACATATGAAAGAGGACACATTGGAGAACAGTATTTGTGGACGACTGAAGAAGGTAGTCACGGTATCAGGCACTGGAAATCCACCTCAACCGGCGCAAGAGGTCAGTGCTAAAAGCCCCCTGGGCCACTTCCGGTCTGAGCAGTGCTGGCGCAACATGCAAGCACCGTGTTGTTTTCCATGCACACGCAAAACAAGCTATGCAACTTCGTGTTCCCTGCCAAGCTCCGCGCCGCCACGCGCGGTCCACGGCGTAGGAGCGTCAGCAATAATAACGTGCCCGTGACCGCGGCAGTCTTTGACCGCCTTCGAGCCACGCAGCTTCAACCGTCAGCGGCTCGAAACAACGCTCGTCGTCACGACGCGTTCTAAATCGGGTGCGTTGAAACCGGCGTGGCACAAGAGCCGTCTCGAGACCACGCGGCATTCTTGTTCACTCGCCAGGTAGGAGGAGGACGGAGACGGAGAAGGCGCAGAAAGAAGAAGAAGAAGAACGCACAGTTTACGCTAAGTCGCAGTATAAGAACAACAAGAAGTAGGCTAGCTTCCTAGCAAACCGGGCCGAAGTCGTGGAAGGCTGGAAGCGAGGTAGAGCCAAAGTGAGGAGGGGTGCGCATAGGACTTAACGAAAAAGCGGCAAAAGAGGAGCGTTGCAGCAAGCTTCTCGCGTGAAGGGGCACCTATCCGACGGGGGCTAAAGAAGTTAGGCGTCGTAGAAGAGGCCTCTTCCTCCCCTTCTGACCAACTCCATTCTGGGGCGATTCATCATCGTGAAGCATTCGCCTTGGGACGGCGCCGGAGACGGATGGGACCGCGAGCGAGTCCGACCCGCGGCGGGGTCCGTTGGCGAGCGCGGGCGACTCCACGAGTGCGCGCGCCCTGTCTGCGAGAAGCGGCAGCGCAACTCGCGGCGTGCACGATGCCTTCCTTCGTACGACGCCGGGCCCCCGTTCCGCACCGCGCTGCCGACTCGCCACGGATGCGAGCACGGACCTCGTTACAAACGGGCAACACCTTCGTTTCCCACGGATATGCGGCGTATAATCGGGTGTGGTTGATGGGTAGATCGGTTCCGCGAGTGGGACCCTCTTGCCGCCTGGCCCATCACAGTCCTCTCGCAACTCAGAGAGAATAGAGCCTTGAACGCAGTGAGGCGCATCCATGTATATAGTAATACCTGCGCTTGCGCAACGCAAGGATAAGCAGCGGTGCTTTTGAGTGCTTTCTCTTTGTGCTCTGTGCGTCGGCTGGCGTCTTTGGCGTCCCATAATCACGCAGCTCCGGAAATCAAATTGTGCAATAAACTGCATCTCTTCCCGGCTGCAAAGATGAGCATCCCCTGAGGCTGTTGTCTTATAGCAGATATATCTACGCGGTCAGTTTGAGCATTCATAAGAACATTAAGGATGCAGCATGGACCTTAGTGGCTCTGTAGGTCATTAATACATACACTTTGAATTCGTTCTGGTTGCAACAGCGTTTGCACATTGCGTGAAACCGGAGAGCTGCCCGACTATATAGGCTTGAGATCAGCGTAACTTAGTGGGGGAGATTGGAATTCGCTGTGTCGTTACACTCTGACCGCGCGTCGTCGCTTCAAGGTTTTCAGAAAAGTGCGCAGGATGATGACCTTCAGGGTGCAACTGTGAGACAGAGGAAGCTGCCACGAAACCAGACTTTGTTGATTATTCTCAACCGGTTCGTTGTAAAGGATGGGCGCATGCTGTATGTTTGCAAACATATTGGGGTATTTTTCCTTAGCCTCAAGTTGCATTTAAGCGCGATCTTATTGCTCATCTCGCTATAGTATAAGGGGTTCATTCTCCGGCTCAAAGAAAACAATAAATGTAGGATGGAACCAAAAAAAACTCGAGGATTGTCGCTAACTTTCATCGGCTACTGCGCTGAGGAATCGTAATTCAGATTAAACACAGTGATCACTATTGTTAAGCCGTACGGACGACGGTCATTTTTCCACTGACACGAAATACTTCCAGGCGTCACTCTCGTATGCGGGGACCATACGTGACGCTGCAAAATGTGCCACGAACCTCCCTGCAGCGCCACACGCTTGACCCGAGCTCCCTTCCCTTATAATAGTTCTAACTGGTTCCGCAAAGCCATTTGAGACGGCATATGGGGCTCCGTTCCGGCAACCAGCGTGGGACGGGGTTGCTGCGGCGTGAATGAGCTGGTGTGAGCCCGCCATTTGGACGCGGGAGGACAGATATGGGAAAGGGGGGTCGGGAAGACTAGGGGGGAGGGGGGGGGGGGAGCCAGGAGCGGTAGTGGATGCCGCAGAGGGGCGTTAAGGGGAGAACAGCACGGCTGGGAATACCCTGGGCGGAAAGCTCGACACCCTCCCTTCTCAACCACCTATGTGGCTCTCGCGCGGTTATGTGTATAATTAGATCCTCGGTGGCGGGACAGAACCAGCACCCTGCGCTCGATGACGCAAGCTGGAGCCCCTTTGATGACGTCATGAGAACGCACAATAGCTTCCCCCGACTCTCCCAGCACTGCATGCACGTGTCCCCGCCTTCGTGGTCTTATTACGGAGCACATCATGATCCTCCTATAGAGAAGGCATTTTCGACCAGCAGCAAAAAAAAAAAAAAGGCAAACATTACATTTCTGGTGGCAAAAAGACCTTGCGCCTGTATTTTAAATGCTGTAACTATTGTCGTAGTTGGATAAAGGTAATATTTCAAATTTGTGTTTTTGTTCTTCATGTTGTTCCATATGAATTGGTAAATTATCACATTGATTGCTTGCGCACTTTCAAGGTAGTGATTTCTAAATGCGTTGGGACCACGATCATTCTGCTCTCTAGATCTGGGACCTGACAGAAGAAAATTGCGGAAATCACTATAGTACGACTGTTTCTCGTGGTAGCACCCTATTACCTTCTCATGCTTTTAGTATAATATATGTTACAGTCAAGCATTGAGCCAGAAGTGAAAGAGCTCGTACTGCAGAAGCTCGTACGACGGTCAGAATTGCCAGGACAGCTCAAATCAAGCAGAAAATCAAGAGAAGCTATAGTAATTGGCAAAAGAACTTATAGCATGCATCAGGTTTCGGTTAGAAAATCCCAAAGCGCTCTCTCGGCTTGTGTTCGATCACACTCAATAAGACGAATTTTGGATGATCTTTTAAAGTGAACCACACTCAGACGTGCCGTATATATGCTTAAGTGTTTCTCTCAGGAACGTAATCATGCAGTGCTCTTCACAGATGAGAAAGAATTCAGAACTGAACAAATTTTAGCCGCCAAATGATCGTATTTGTTTCCATTTGTCAAATAAGCGAATGAATGTGGTAGCGACGTTAATCGGAAGGAACCCGGCCTCGGTGGGTATGCGCTGGAGTGACGTTGACTGCCGGCAACGTATCTCTTGTTTTCGCCTACCAAGGAATGCAAGTAAACGGTTATAACTACGTGAACTAAATTACAGAGAAGGTATGTATTGCCGGGAGCACGTCCCACTTCAAATCTTGATTGCGAACTTGCCAGATAGATTCCGTGCTTGGCCCCAGGGCCAAGATGGTTTAGCAATGGTGCATGCTTCCGGACTTTAGCAGTTCGCGCAAGAGCGGCCTTCTTGTTTGCCTGACTAAAGTCCACTCAACATTTGCGTCTTGTCTATGCTTGAGAGCAAGGCCTATAGCATGCGCTACTCTCCACAATAATTCGAATAGCTTGCGCCGTGCCTTTCCGAAAACGCTGGACGAAATCAACAACCAATATCCTGTACCGCGGTGGATGCATTCACGAAGCGTCTGAAGGACTGCACCAAAGCGAGGGGAGGGCTTTTCTAACTCCAACCGCTTTCTTATTGTTCTGAGTGTCGAAATAAATTGATGGTTAAATTTCACGTCTATATCTTGCTTGTCGTTTTCATGACGAAAATACCAGGTGCAAGCACTTTTTAGCCCACAAATGTAACGAATATATTAGAATTATTTTCCTTTCCACACTTCATCAGTGGCTAGAGTAACGCTTCTTAGTTATTACTAGGATCGGCCGATCATAAGCACTGGATGATGACATAGGAACAGGATTTAGCGAAAGCAATTGCTACATTACACCAGACCAGCTGTGAAGTGGTGTAGGCCTCAATCATGCATGGTCGTGCAGGTTCATCTGTTGGCCTTGCATATGCGGAAGCCTCGGTGGGCACTGAAGCTTTACACCAATTTTTATTTCAACGCTCGTGTCTTAGAAACTAAAGCTATTAGTTACCAAGGCTTATATTAAGACGAAAGCCCTGGGTGTCTATGTTGGCGGTGCCCTCGGTGGTGACCTTGGCGAAACTGCGCCGTAACGAAAAATGGCCGACGCCGCAAAGAGTAAACACGCGTCTAAAGATGCTCGGATTGACGTCACATTGCTCAGGGAGGTTCCTACAAACTAAGTAAATTAGTGGCTTTGAAAAAAAAATTATACATATTGGTCTGCGTGGGTATCGAGCCCTGGCTTCCGTGGTGCGAGACAAGCATGCTTCCCTGAAGCCATGGCTTTTTTTTTTGCCATTTCACAAACACAAACAAAAATTATCAGATACACCATGTACATATTCTAAATACACCAGCTACAACTCGGCCGGTGTATGTGGCTTAAAAATGTTTCACAGAAGCCAATTGATCCAATATAGGTAGCCATTCTGGGGGTTCACATTGGGCTCTGAACAAGTGTCGGGTGTATATAGATCACACTCTCAACAAGATAGTGTCTTGCTGAGTGAGTTTGTATATGAGCATGCCTAACATCCATCCTGGTCTTCCATACGCTATGCATGCAAAGCAACATTAGCATATCACTCGGCACTTCCCCTGTATCCGCACATGGAAGAAACCGGAGTCCAAAAGGGCTTAATGGCAATTCTTTTCTAAGAGTTCTTTGCAAGACATCCCAGGAATACGGCATCGTGGCAGTCTAGAAAAATATGTTCTATTGTTTCCGGTTTCCTGCAGATTAAACAATTTACTGACCAAGGTACAAACAGACCTTTACTTTGTAACCATGGCTTGACAGGGAGAGTGTCGGTATATTTGAAAAAAGAATGTTTTAACTGAGGGCCTGATCGGCATTTTTTAACACGCTTTACACATCGCGTTCAGGACCTAGCTTGTAGACAGCTCGATAGACATGTGTTGGTAAGAATACATCAAGAATGTCACAATACAAACGCTTTTTCGTAACATCAGACAAATATTCATATGAAAACCATGCCTTGAGCAGGTGTATAGATATCACCACTTCACGCAAATAAGAACTAAGCGGTCCTGCTTTCAAAGAAAACGATGGTACAACAAAATCAGATAATTAATTCTGTAATCGTGCTTGGATCACAGTTCTCAAAATACATCAGTTTGATCCCGCACAAAGAAGAATCTGCTCACCAACTGCTTGAAGAACAGACGCGAGAGCCCTAGACCCCCATTTTTCACCTTATGAAACAATTGCACCGGCTGGTGCGCTCCCACTGCGATTCCCATATAAAAGTCGCGAATACTCGTGGTGTTTGAACCGAACTTCTGTCCATGGTCATCACTTGCACACGTAAACACTTTGGCAATTAAAAAAATATGCAAACGGAAGCTCTTGCAAATACTGAAAAGTTATGGCCACCCCATTTATCGGTAGCACTTTTAACACGTTTGTTTTCCTCAGACCAATATTCTTCCGCATTTCGGTATAATTTAGTGGAACTCCAAGGTACTTTCCTGGGGAAGCTGTCCAAGTCATATTGCAGTACACATCGGGTGTGCTCTGCCAGATGCCATGCCAAAATCCAAGGCATTTCGGCCAACTGATCGCGCTACCTGTTGCTGTGCAAAAGCTATAGCTATTTTGACAACTTCTTCCACGCTTTTTCCCTGAAGCCATGGCTGCTCCGCGGTTCTGGCTTATACTGAAAGTGTGCCTAGTGCGTGCCTGATTGCAGACGTCATGTGGTCACAGAGAAGCGTTCGTGCCACTGCTCGCGCGTTCGTCTTCGTCTTCTTCCAGCTGGCTCCGATGCCGCTGATCATGCCCGCGTTACCAACTGTCCCTCGCGCTCGTGCCACTGCTCGCGCGTTCGCCGTGGTCTTCTTCTACAGCTGGCAGGCTTTCACCTACATGTCTTACAAACATGTAACACTTGTTTACTTTTTTCGATTGCATTTATGTGGACACTGCATACAGGCAAACTTTCACCGTAGTCGTCGCCTTGATGTTCCGCATAAAGGCTTCATCATCATCATTTATCCTTTATTTTACCTTAAGGTACCTCTCGGGGGTACCTCTCGGGGGTCTTTCACGGGTCCTTAAGGGTCCTGCCGGGGGTCGGGGGTCCCCTGTCGGGGTTTACAGAAGAATAGCAACAAAGTCATGTTTATAGTTTCCTACAAAACTCAGCCTCTGCATTCCTCGTTTGAGAACCGAACTTTTCTGAAAAATAAACAATCTAAGAGGTACACTGAATACAATGTAATCATCAGAAATAAAAAAAATCAGCATAAAAGTCACAATGTGAATCGGCAGTCGCATAAGAAGGAAAAACACATTAAGGTCATTATAAAGGTTAGAGTTTGAGGTGATTCGTAAGCAACTGTTTAGAGTTATGGGGTTACGCTTGTTGACAAGTCTATCTGGTAAATTGTCCGCTCTGCGATAGCGCTAAGCAAAAACGATTGATTAAAAGAAGGTACTGAACCACGCAAGTGCTGGATGCTGCAAGAGTTAAAAGGCAACGAGAGTACGGGTTGGTGGGATAAGAAGCTTTCCATGTAGTTTTGGGAACTTATAATATATATAGCCGGTGGAAAAGACCCAGCGTTGCAAATTTCTGACGGAACATCAATGGCTCGAATTCTAGAGATGATTTAATCGGCTGACGCTTTCTTCACGGCTGTACCTGGAAGTGATGAATCTAGCGGCACGATTGTCTATGATTCCAAAGTATTCATTAATCAAGCTTGGTGCGGGCTCCACGTAGTTCAGCGTATTCAAGTTACTTCGAATTAAATTTTCATAAGCTAGTTTTCATGTCAAGTTGGGCACAGGGCAAGGGTACGTCTGACGCAACCAAATGATGTAGTAGTGTCAGTAGCCAATTTTGCGATGTTGTGGTACCAGGTCAACTTGTTGTTACAAGTGATCCTTAAATAACGATATGATCAGCAGTGGATGAGCATGTCGAGTTTAAAGAGTAAGGGTAATCATTGTTAGAGTATTCACAGTATATCTGCGTATACCTTTACAATTGGAGATGGTAGGTTTCATTAGAGAATTGTAATACCATGTTGCTGTTAACAACGTAAGTCTTTTTGAAGCATTGCATGGTGGGTTCGGTGTGTAATGCAACGATAAAATAGCAGTCGTCGGCGTAAAGTCGGATAGAAGATGAAACGCCGTTATGAAGGTCGTTTAAGAAGAAGAGAAACAGAAGCGGAGCGAAGACGGACCCCTGTGGTACTCTGGAAATTACGCTAGCGGTGGCTGAACAATGATTTTCAACAGTTACCCGCCGCAGTGGCTCAGTCAGCTAATAAGGTGTTGCGCTGCTGAGCACGAGATCGCGGGATCGAATCCCGGCCGCGGCGGCCACACTTCGATGGAGGCGAAATGCAAAAAACGCCCGTGTGCTTGCGTTGCAGTGTTGCCAGGTCCGACGAGGCGGCGTAGCCAAAAGCTAGAGAAGTTGTAGCCCAAATGTAGCCAAACAGAAAAAAAGTGCAAAATATTTCGTAGCCAAATGTAGCCATATTTATACATTTTCACATCGACTACGGCAATCCTTTTTTGCACAACCCGTCGTAACAAAATGTCCGTGCCGCCATGACGGTCGGCCCTTTACATCAACAACAGCAACATCATGCTTGCACAGAACACTTTTTGGTTGGGCTCGGAAGCTTAAGTTCCAGCGAATCGCTGCAGAGGGCGAATCGGTGCTTTTATTTTGAAAGATAGTGCTAAGTTATTATTTTAGTTATTTACAGTAATAACTACGAACTCTGCTCTTTAGCTGTCGTGAAGACAAAATAATGTTCAGCTCATCGATCTCTCACGTTATCTCTGCATGCCTACAGCGTATAGAAGTTCAGCTATCCAGCGATCTGCGACGGTGACGTGCCCACGCTTCTTTTTGATGAGCTGAAACAAGTCTTTCGCGCTGTGATATCTCGCGTTATTTGTCCCATCGTCCAATCTTGTTTTCTCGTTTTTTTTTTTTTCAATTAGCTTGGCGCGGATTAGCTTGGACACACACTACCTATGTAGTGTCAATTTACATCAACCTGGCCGCCATCTTAGGTCTCCAGCACGCCGAGAACATGTGTTAAGAAAAGGTACAGGCAACAGATGTCACTCACTGTGTGATCGGTGTAAGCGGAGCTTTAAAAGATTACTGCGCAAACCGGCACACTAGTGTAAGAAGCGCGCAGTCGTTTTTCTGCGACGTGCACGTCCCGAACTAACTCGCTCGAAATGGTAAAAGCCGCGACGGCGCACAAAGAGCAATGGTAAACAACAAATTCATAACAGTGGTAATGCTGTGAAAACCGGTTACTGTCAAAAGCAAACCATGTTGATCGCTAATAAAGTTTTAGAATAGGGCCCCTAAAGTTTGGTGCCCCAAAGAGCTTTGCGGGTTGTTAGCATTGTGGAATGCAGGAATGAAGAGTTTTAGAATAGGCGTTTTGCGTTTGCGGATAGCGTGTTGCGTTTGCGCGGCGTCACTACGGCGTCAAAGGAAAACTGTTATAAATATTAAAATAAAATACACCATTTTATGATAGAAAAGTAATTTAGCCTTTCGTGTTTTCGCCTTTATTTACAATTTAGAACTTATTCTATTAGCAGCATGCAGCTTGTTGCGCTTAGTTTTTAGTAAACAACTTCACGCACCTTCACCCAGCCAAGTCAATCCGTGATAGGCCTACGAGCCATGAAATCGACAATTGAATTCGGAATCAGCGGGTGTATAACGAATCAATCTCCATAACACATGTTAGTTTAATAGAAAGATATACTGCAATCCCTTCTCCTAGCTTACAAGCTTCATGCGTTACCACGAATCGCGCCCAGTTTTTTGCTAGGTTAGAGTTTTTTGCTAGGTTTTTGCTCATTTCGCGCACGCACATACGCACAGCCAGCTCAAACACAGCCTTCGAGATTTGCTTCTGCCCGATCACAGCCACATCTGGAGCGTGGATTAGGCGCCACTTATCGCCCAAGTACAGCCCAGTCGCAGATCTTCAGTAGCCCAAACATAGCCACATAGCCAACTCGTCCAAGTCGACGCCAACAATTTTTTCCCGTAGCCCAATTTGGCTATATATAGCCAAACCTGGCAACATTGTTGCGTTGTAGTGCACGTTAAAGAACCCCAGGTGGTCAAATTATTCCGAAGCCCTCCACTACGGCGTGCCTCATAATCAGAACTGTTTTTGGCACGTAAAACCCCAGAAAGAGGAAGAAGATTTTCAACAGCTGTGTACTGGAAGCGATTTGTAAGAAAGCAACGGATTCATGACAATGCGAGAGAGTCGTGACCACGTGTAAGATATATATATACTCCGTATACACCGTGGTCGTGACCGAGGCATGAGAGTTTGGCTAAAGGTCGCTGATGGGCGCTTTGTCAAAGTTTAGGTAGATGACGCTAGTTAGAAGTGATGAGTCTAAATTCAGATAAAATTCAGTAATAAATTCACAAGCTGTGTGTATCGCATGACAACCCCGGGCGAAAACTGTGTTGATCGTGAAAACAGAAGGAATGATCACCAAGATGGCATGCTATTCCCGAATATATTATATGTTCTAGGAGTTTACAGGCAATGCATGTTACAGAAATGGGGCGATAGTTGGAAGGATCAGAGCGGCTGCCTGATTTATATGCCGGTGCCACTTTACAAATTTTCTAGTCATTTGGAAAGTGAACTGTCCGTAAAGAACTGGGGAAAACTTATATGTATATTAGTCTGCAAATTACCTCCATACATTTTAGTATCTTAGCAGTGATGCCATCTGGCCCGGGGGCACTAGAACTCTTCGGGTTTTCAATGAGCTTCATAATGCCGTGAGAATTAATAGCAAGAGGAAGCATACGGGAAAAATAGTAGCTGGGTAAATCAATGTCCTTCAGTGCAGACTCGTGAGTGAAAATATACGAGTTGATTACGTCTGACTACTGATCAAGTTGCACATGTAACCGTCAGGGTAAGTCAAAGCAATGTTATTGGAGATACAGTTTGGTTTCAGTATATTGAATTTTTTTATGGGGGGGGGGGGGGGATTCGCAGGTATGATGCTCTGCAAGTGGTAGTGGAAGAATTTCTTTTTGGATCGTCTCAAAGTGCTAGTGCACTCACGCACGTATAAAGCGCGTGTCCCACTTTGAACAAGATTTCGAGCGTTTCGCATCACGAAAAAGACTTTTCTTTCCCAACAGCCGCCTTCATCATCATCATCATCATCATCATCAACAACAACCTATTTTATTACACTCAAAGCGGATTTCTGCCGTCGGCGTCGCCGTGAGGTTTCGTATGACGTCAAACGGCCATGAAATCTGGCCGCGCGCCGTATGCTTTGTGCGAGTGAAAGCGCGCGAGGGACGCGCGCTATCGCGGGGAGCGAAGGCACGGCGGAGAGCAAACGCATGTTCGGCGCCGTGCTCAATGAAGGGCTGCAGAATTAAGCGTCTCTTTCCTCCTTTACAATCACCACACACACACATATATATTATATAATATATATAATATATAGAGAGAGAGAGAGAGAGAGAGAGAGAAACAACGCGACTTCTTCCGTCGCGCGAAAGGCCATGGGGGATGGGAGGCGAGGTTTAGCTGCGGCACCAAATGACTATTTTTATAAAAACGTTGCGAGGCGAGAAGGTGATAAAGATTTCCAACGCTGCTCGACGAGTGTCCCGTTCTGATCTTGCTTCACCGCCCTCCGCGCCAGTGGCACCGATGTCTCGTTGCACTGGATCCCTGCACACGTGGGAATCCCGGGCAATGAAGAGGCAAGATGCTTTGGCAAAGGAGGCACACGGCATGGACAAGGCGATCAGCCCGGCAGTCATTGCCTCAGACTACTCCAGGAGCACCTTGCAGCGGCTGCTGCTGAGCTGTCACCCCGTGGCGAGGCGGAGTTCCCCGAAACGGCTGCCGGACCGGGGACTGACAAGGAGGGAGAGATCCATCCTGCTACGCCTACGGATGGGCTGCTGCTGGACAGCCGCCCGGAGCTTCCGCCTGGGTAGAACTGACTCACCAGCCTGCACACAGTGCGGGGCAGACGAAACACTGATGGGCCTCCTATGTTCTGCCCCGCGCTCAACCAACACCGAGCCACCATGGTGGCTCAACTACGCCGCATGGGCCTGCCTTCAGCCTCCAGCACGGCCCTTCTTCCCAGCCCGCCGTTCGAGCAGGTATTCAAGGTCGTACTCTGCTACCTTGACGATTCGATGCTGGCTGACCGACTGTAAGGGCACCCTGCCCGACACGATAACGACTACGCTCTCCCTCCCCTTCCACTTTTCCTCATTCCTCATCCCCATTCCCCGCCCCTCAGAAGCTTAGCCTGCTCCCTATAAGGGCATATGCAGGGCATATAAGGGCATATGAAAAACATGCATATTTCTCTTTTCCTCAACCTCTACTACTACTACTACTACTTCGGATCTTGTCGAAAACCTCCGAGCCGCCCCCAGAAGCACCGGCAACAGTCATCAACGCCGCGCGCTTTCGGTGTGAACGCGGGCAAAACGCCGACGGCGTCGACCACAGTTCTGCGCGTTGCTGGTGGCTGCATGTCCAAGTTTATACAGCTGATAAACTACTATCCGTACTCCGTATAGCTCTCTACTAATTTGCTATCGCAATTGACGCTTCGCCTTTTGGTGAAACTGCGACAAATTTTATTGCAATAGCAATTATATGGACACTCAAAAGCAGATTTCTGCCGTCGCCGTCGCCTTCGCCGTGAGGTTCCGTATGACGTCAATGAAGATAAAATCGTCGCCGCGATAGATAAGTGGTTCTTGAGGGAAAGGGAAAGGTTGGCGCTATCTTCTGCAGCCCTTGAGGGCACGGCTCAGCGCCAACGGGGAGGGGTAAGTGGGAGCGAAAGAAGGGATAGAGTGGAGTCGCCATGGCTGGGCGAAGCAAAACCGGCAGGCATAGGCGGCACGTATCAGGCCGAGATGGAAGGCCTTGGTGTGCTGCAGAGTCGGCAGGGGTGTTGTGCCAGGCCGGTCAGGCCCGGGTGGGGGGAGGCCGTGAGGCCTTCCCGCTTGTAGAAATGTTCTTAGAGGCGTGCGGAGAGCCCTGACGAGTCAAGGAACTCCACGACGCCTCGAAGTGCAGAAAGGTGTGTCGGCCGGGGAAGAGGAATCTTCCTCCTTGCCAGAGAGCCGATGATAAGTGGTTCTTGAGGGAAAGGGAAAGGTTGGCGCTATCTTCTGCAGCCCTTGAGGGAGCACGGCTCAGCGAGCCGGTGGTAAGTGGTTCTTGAGGGAAAGGGAAAGGTTGGCGCTATCTTCTGCAGCCTTGAGGGAGCACGCTCAGCGCCAGCGAGCCGCGCGCCGAGCGCTGTATGTGCGAGTGAAAGGGCGCGAGGGGCGCGCGCTTTCACGGGGATGAACGCGCGGCGGAGAACAAACGCGCGTTCTGCGCCGTGCTCGCTTAAGGGCTGCAGAAGTAGGCGTCTCTTTCCTCCTTTACAATCACCATATTCAATTCCCCCTGTTGGGGTACAAATTCACTAATAGGGAGCAGTGGGAGACCATCCTCGCCGGCGCGGACCTAGAGAACCAGAGGGGTATACTCGACGGCCCGGCGAGTAGCTCTGGCCAGAAGAGTCTCAAAATAGGGACCCACCCACCCACCCTTTCCTGTCCAATCAATAAATGTTATATATGTAGAGCAAACTCGCCTTCTTCCGACCGCGAGAGGCCGAGGGGTGGGGAGGGGGGAGGGGACGGAATTGAGGCGACGTTAGCTGCGGCACCAAGTGCCTATTTATATCAGAGGCTCCGGCAACAGTCACCAACGCCGCACGCATTTTGAGTGAACGCGGGCAAAACGCCGACGGCGTCGACAGCAGTTCTGTGGTTGCCGGTGCTGCTGCATGTCCAAGTTTATACAGCTGATAAAGCTAATATCATTACTCCGTATAGCTCTCTACAAATTTGCTATCGCAATTGATGCTTCGCCTTTCAGGTGAAACTGCGACAACGTTTTTTTTTTATGTCTACTGCAGGACGAAGGCTTCTCCCTGCTTTCTACAGTTACCCTTTCTAGCACTAGTTGATTCCAATTTACTGTATATAAACCAGGGTTTTCCTAAATCACCACAAATGCGAAAAGAGGCACATGCCACTCAACAAGGGATAATACTTTATTCTTAAACAGCAACCAGTTTTCATCTACTGTACGAGAAGGAGCTAGCAGTATGACGGAAAAAAAATTGTTTACTTAAGTTAGTTTTATTGCGATAGCAATTATATGGACACTCAAAAGCAGATTTCTGCCGTCGCCGTCGCCGTGAGGTTCCGTATGACGTCAATAGAGATAAAATCGTCGCGGCGCGCCGCCGAGAACGCTGTATGTGTGAGTGATAAGGGCGCGAGGGACGCGCGCTTTCACGGGGAGTGAACGCACGGCGGAGAACAAACGCTCGTTCTGCGCTGTGCTCCCTTAAGACTGCAGAGTAGGCATCTCTTTCCTCCCTACAATCACCATATAGTAGAGCAAACGTGCCTTCTTCCGACGCGCGAAAGGTCGTGGGGAGGGGGAGGGAAGGGAGGCGACGTTTAGCTGCGGCACCAAGTGCCTATGTATATCAGAGGCTCCGGCAACAGTCACCAACGCCGCACGCATTTCGAGCGAACGCGGCAAAACGCTGACGGCGTCGACAACAGTCCTGCGTGTTGCCGGTGCTGCTGCATGTACAAGTTTATACAGCTGATAAAGCTGCTATCATTACTCCGTATAGCTCTCTTCAAATTTGCTATCGCAATTGATGCTTCGCCTTTCAGTGAACTGCGACAACTTTTTTTATAAAGTCCGCTTTGTTAAGGCCCGTCCAGAGGCCCACGACGCGGCGGTGAGGCTCGGCCTCCCCGTCCCCAGGTGGGCGCGGCCCGCTGCGCTGCCGTCCTGAACGGCGGCGGTGCTCCTCAGGACCTTTAATAAAGTTCATTGTGTGTCTGTCTGTCTGTCTGTCTGTCTGTCTGTCTGTCCTTCGTCTGTCTGTCTGGCTGTCTGTCTGTCTGTCTGTCTGTGTCTGTCTGTCTGTCTGTCTGTCTGTCTGTCTGTCTGTCTGTCTGTCTGTCGTCTGTCTGTCATCCGTCCGCTTTGTTGTACTGCCTGATGTCTTTGTTGAGGGCTGTCGGATCCGAACTGCGATACACAACATAAAATAAATACTGGTAAGTTGTGGTCGCCTAAACCCTACGGGTGATAGCGATTTTATTATTTCGGGATTGAAAACAAGAACAAGGTCCAGAATGTTCCCCTCACGAGTTGGCATATTAACCATCTGAGGAAAGCTGATGTTGGAATCGTGTCAAGAAAATCTTTGGATTGGTGGTTATGTGCCTCTAGATTCACCCAGTTAATTTCCGGAAAATTAAAATCGCCACAGAGCATAAAATTCGCAGACGGGAAGCGAGAGTAAAGATCCGCTAGTACAAAATTTAGTTCATGGTTGAAAGAAACATCACAATCAGGAGCGCAATAACAAGCAATAATCACAGTCATACTTCAAGCAAGTGAAATATTTACACTCAAAATTTCGTGTTCACAGTTCATTTAGTGGCATATAAGGAACACTTTCTTTCTCAAAAATGTTGCAGTTTCACCCGAAAGGCGAAGCATCAATTGCGAGAGCAAATTAGTAGAGAACTATATGGAGTAAGGATAGTAGTTTTATCAGCTGTAGAAACTTGGACATGCAGCAGCACCACCGGCAACGCGCAGAACTGTTTTCGACGCCGTCGGCGTTTTGCCCGCGTTCGCACCGAACGCGCGCGGCGTTGGTGACTGTTGCCGGTGCCTCTGGGGGCGGCTCGGAGGTTTTCGACGAGATCAGAATGGGACACTCGTCGAGCAGCGTTGGAAATCTTACCCACCTTCTCGCCTCGCAACGTTTTTATTGCGATAGCAATTGGACACACCAAAGCGGATTTCTGCCGTCGCCGTATGACGGTTCCGTATGACGTCAACAGCGATGAAATCGTCGCCGCGCTCCGGACGCTGTATTGCGAATGAAAGGCACGAGGACACGCGCTTTCACGGGGAGCGAATGCACGTCGGAGAGCAAACGGGCGTTATGCGCCGTGCTCCCTGAAGGGCTGCAGAATTAAGCGTCTCTTTCCTCCTTTATATTCACCATATATAGAGAGCAAACGCGACATCTTCCGTCGGGCGAAAGACTTGGGGAGGGGGGGGGGGGGGGGGGGGGGGGGGGGGGGGAGGAGGGACGTTTAGCTGCGGCACCAAGTGCGTATTTATATATTAAACGTTGCAAGGCGAGAAGGTGGGTAAGATTTCTGACGCTGCTCGACGAGTGTCCCATTCTGATTTCGTCGAAAACCTCCAAGCCGCCCCCAGGGGCACCGGCAACAGTCACCAACGCCGCGCGCGTTCGGTGCGAACGCGGGCAAACGCCGACGGCATCGACAACAGTTGTGCGCGTTGCTGGTGCTGCTGCATGTCCAAGTTTATACAGGTGATAACTACTATCCTTACTCCGTATAGTTCTCTACTAATTTGCTATCGCAAGTGATGGTTCGCCTTTCGGGTGAAACTGCAACAAATATTTTTTATTCCGATAGCAATTATATGGACACTCCAAAGCAGATTCTGTCGTCGGCGTCGTCGTCGCCGTCGCCGTGAGTTTCCGTATGACGTCAATGGAGATGAAATCATCGCCGCGCGCCGCCGAACGCTGTATGTGCGAGTGAAAGGGCGCGAGGGACGCGCGCTTTCCCGTGGGAGTGAACCCACGCGGAGAACAAAACGCGCGTCTTGCGCGGTGCTCACAAGGGCTGTTTCTTTCTTTCTTTCCTAACTTCCTGCGCCCCAAACATTGCCAGCTATGACTTTGCAGAACTCACGAAAACAGTGTAGACTTCACTTGAGCTGTGGACTAATGCTTCACATTCGTACACTTGAGCAAGTCTAACAGATTCAGTTTAGAGAGTTGTAGTCCTACGGTAAAACACAAGGATTTCTTCTTTAGTTCGATCATGGGGCCGAATTCGCAAATTGTTTTCCTTCGGAAGTGCTCTTTTCCACTGACTGCTCGCCTTCTAATGCTCACCTTCGCTAAATTCTAGCTTCAGGATTAGCTAGAATTTTCTCTTACGAAGAATTCTAGCGTAAGCCTTTTGTGAATACGCGACCGGTTTCTTTCTCATAATCCACGGTTCACGACAGCCACGGACGGACAACAATCGAAGTAACGTGGATAACGTGGATAGAGTAATACTCGAACCAACTGACGAACTGGTACATTATATCGCCGGTGATGCCCTATTTCTGGCGCTCAGCTACAAGTGCTTAGCTGCCTGCTTTCATTTTATTGCGATAGCAATTATATGGACACTCAAAAGCAGATTTCTGCCGTCGGCGTCGCCGTCGCCGTCGCCCGTGAGGTTCCGTATGACGTCAATGGAGATGAAATTGTCGCCGGTAGGTAAGTGGTTCTTGAGGGAAAGGGAAAGGTTGGCGCTATCTTCTGCAGCCCTTGAGGGAGCACGGCTCAGCGCCAACGGGGAGAGGTAAGTGGGAGCGAAAGAAGGGATAGAGTGGAGACGCCATGGCTGGGCGAAGCAAAACCGGCAGGCATAGGCGGCACGTATCAGGCCGAGATGGAAGGCCTTGGTGTGCCGCAGAGTCTGCAGGGGTGTTGTGCCAGGCCGGTCAGGCCCGGGGTGGAGTGGGAGGCCGTGAGGCCTTCCCGCTTGTAGAAATGTCCTTAGAGGCGTGCGGAGAGCCCTGACGAGTCAAGGAACTCCACGACGCCTCGAAGTGCAGAAAGGTGGTGTCGGCCGGGGAAGAGGAGATCTTCCTCCTTGCCACAGGGGAGGCCCAGGCGGCGGAACTCCTGCAGGAGTGGGCCCCGCTGCTGGAGGTACGCCGGGCAGGCCAGCAGGAGATGTTCGATCGTCTCCGGCTCCCCGCAGGAGCTGTGTCGCCGCGCGCCGAACGCTCTATGTGCGAGTGAAAGGGGCGCGAGGGGCGCGCGCTCTCACGGGGAGTGAACGCACGGCGGAGAACAAACGCGCGTTCTGCGCCGTGTTCCCTTAAGGGCTGCATAAGTAGGCGTCTCTTTCCTCCGTTACAATCACCATATATGTAGAGCAAACGCGCCTTCTTCCGACGCGCGAGAGGCCGTGGGGGATGGGGGGGGGGGGAGGGGGAGGGAAGGGAGGCGACGTTTAGCTGCGGCACCAAGTGCCTATTTATATCTGAGGCTCCGGCAACAGTCACCAAAGCCGCACGCATTTTGCGGGCAAAACGCGGGCAAAACGCCGACGCCGTCGACAACAGTTCTGCGTGTTGCCGGTGCTGCTGCATGTCCAAGTTTATACAGCTGATAAAGCTAATATCATTACTCCATATAGCTCTCTACAAATTTGCTATCGCAATTGGTGCTTCGCCTTTCAGGTGAAATTGTGACAACTTTTTTATATAAGTACGCATTTGGTGCCGCAGCTAAACGTCGCCTCCCCTCCCTTCGTCCCGTCCCCCCACAGCCTTTTGCGCACCGGAAGAAGTCGCGTTTGCTCTCTATATATGGTGATTGTAAAGGAGGAAAAGAGGCTTAATTCTGCAGCCCTTCAGGGAGCACGGCGCCGAATGCGCTTTTGCTCTCCGACGTGCGTTCGCTCCCCGTGAAAGCGCGCGTCCCTCGCGCCCTTTCACTCGCACATGTACAGCGTCCGGAGCGCGGCGACGAGTTCATTGCCGTTGTCGTCATACGGAACCTTATGGCGACGGCGACAGCAAAAATCAGTTTTGGAGTGTCCATATAATTGCTATCGCAATGAAAACAAAATGCCGCCTCCCCTGTGCCCCAACCTGTCAAGCCTATTCGGATGTAACCTAGATTCATTAAGTATAGCGAGGTCAGTATCGGCGTCTGTGTTAGGTGTACATTAAAGCTTTCGACCAAGACGAGGCATAACAAACAATAATGGGGATGCAGCCTCTCGCGATCGCCTCCACGTGCGCTGGGAGACTGTGTTGCTCAGCTCTGCCCTCGACGATCAACTTTGGGCTGACTAGCGGGCCGAGGAAGCCGCCAGGATTCAAGAACTGCTAGCCGTAGCCTAGGCGGGCCCATTTTCCCGTCCCACAGACTCGCAGGGCCTTTCAAAAAGTTATTTGAGTGACTGACTGACGACGAAAATGTTTGATACACAAACCAGCGATCGGATATGTTATGGAGACGGTATGTTATTCAAACGCCAAAGTTGCTCTGACTAGCTTCATGGTCTGTACTGAATTATTCCTGCGATTTTTTTACAATATGAGCGCGTAAAAAATAGATATAAAACATTTCCTTCACAGTGTATGTTTTTTATTGTAACAAGTTTTCTACCTCAGCCAATCAAAAATTGCGGGACAATACTAGGGCTTCCAATGTGGTTGTAATTTCATTGTCTGTTCTCAGTGTTCTCACAGAGATAGATAGATAGATAAATAACTTTATTAAAGACCGAGGGAGGAGAGCCGGGTTTTACCCCGACCCCCCTGCTGGCCGCTCCCACGTTGGGACAGGCAGGGAGTACCTGGCCGCGGCATCGTGGGCCCCTTGGATTGCCCGAAGCTGACGGTGACGATCCGTGCTTTTGATGGCGGAATAAAAGCCTTCTCTTGAGTTCATTTTTGCCTTGAGAGAGAGATAAAACTTTATTTTGTCCATGATGGGGTCTGGGGGCGGCGGGGGTTGGGAGACTAACCCCCAGGCCTCCCCTTCCTCAGACGGCGGCCAGCCCTTGTTTTCTGGCGGCGTCTTCGGCCATCCGGACGGCCCAGAGCTGCTCTTCTGGGTCCAAGCTGAGCAGCAAAGTCTCCCACTGCTCGGCCGTAGTTATGATGTGTGTAGTGTTAGTGCGGTGAGTGTTGGTGGGTGTAGCTTTCGGGCATGCCCAGATGATGTGATCGAGGTCAGCGCGGGCCTCGCAGGCTTTGCAGAGTGGGGAGTATGCATCGGGGTAAATTCGGTGGTATAGCACGGGGTTTGGGAAAGTTCGCGTCTGAAGTAGTCGCCAAGTGGTGGATTGTGATTTATTCAGTGTTTTGTGTGCTGGTGGGTAGCGTAATCGCTCTCTGCAGTAGTGGAGGAGGATTTCTCTGAATGTGACCATGCGGTCGCGCGCGTGTCCGCGGTGCAGAACTAAGGGCTCATCAGGACTGGAAGATGCAGGAGACGGATGATGCGCCTGGTGTGCGAGAGCTCGGGCGGCATCGTGGGCGGCTTCGTTTCCAGCCAGACCCGAATGACCAGGGGCCCAGATGATCTGCACGCGGCGTTGCCTTGAGGCGGGAGTGTCGGAGAGTATTTTCTGTGCTTGGGGTGCTATGAGTCCTCTTGTGTAGTTGCGAATGGCCGTTTTTGAATCGCTGATGATGTAGTGTGCATTGGTAGAGGCATAAGCCAAGGCGATGGCCGTTTCCTCTCCTTCTTCGGGTTGAGTGGCGAGTATTGATACGGCCGCGGCGAGGCGGTACTGCGAGCCCGCGACTACGGCGACCGCCATGGCGTTCTGGTGGGGGTATTCCGCGGTGTCCACGTAGGCTACATCTGCGGCGTGGTCGTAGCGCTTTTGTAGATGTTTAGCTCTGTCTGCACGTCGCTCCTGATTGTGTTCTGGGTGCATATTACGAGGCATGGGCGATATAACTAACTGAGCGCGAATGTTTGGAGGGACGGGTACTTTTGGTCCGAATTGGGTGGTGTAGGTTATGCCGAGGGTGCGCAGAATGTGTCTGCCCGTGGTGGAGTTGGCGAGTCGTTCATATTGGCTTGTACGCTGAGCTTCAATAAGCTCGTCTATGGTATTGTGAAGGCCGAGGGCATCCAGTTTATCGTTAGATGTGGAAATTGGAAGCTGTAGGGCTTGCTTATAGGCCCTCTTAATCATGGTGTTGAGTTTGAGCTTGTCAGTCGCATTGAGGTGAAGGTACGGGGCGACGTAGGTGATCCTGCTAAGGGCGTAGGTGGTTACCAGACGAATGGGGTTGTTTTCTTTCATGCCGTGATGTCGATTTGCGATGCGTGCTATGAGGCGAGTTGTTTGGTGTACATGACTATCTAATTGCTTGAGCATCTCCGTGTTTCTGCCGTTTTGTTGGATGCGTAAGCCAAGGATACGGATGCTAGGCACTGTAGGTATGAGTTGCTGATGCACGTGGAGTTGTATCTCGGGGGGATGAGGGTCTGGGCGTCGACCTCCCCACGTAGGCCTGTATAGAAGGAGCTCCGATTTCTGTGGGGAGCTACCAAGGCCGCGTGGTTCTACGTATGCAACAACCTCGTTGATGGCTTGCTGCAGCGTGTCTTGGATGTCCCCGTCGCTGCCCCCGGTGACCCACAGGGTGATGTCGTCCGCGTAGAGGCTATGCTTGAGGTTGGGGATGCTAGCTAATGCAGGCGGTAATCCGAGCAAGGCCACGTTAAACAGAAACGGGGACAGAACCGATCCTTGCGGCGTACCTTTGCTGCCAAGGTGAATAATTGGCGACTGCAGCCCTCCGATGGTGATGGTGGCAGTGCGACCTGTCAGGAAATCCTTGACGTAGTTATATGTTCGGTGTCCAACCTGGAGTTGTGCCAGTTGGGTCAGTATGGCCTCATGCGTGACGTTATCGAAAGCCTTAGTTAGGTCTAGCCCCAAGATGGCTCTGGTGTCCAGCCTCGAGCTTTTATCGCCATCGATAATTTGGTGTTTGAGCTGAATCATGATGTCCTGAGTAGAAAGTTTAGCGCGGAAGCCAACCATAGTATTGGGGAAGAGATCGTTGTCGTCCATATGTTTGTGTAAGCGTGTGAGAATGACGTGTTCCAGGACCTTTCCGACGCATGACGTAAGTGAGATGGGGCGGAGGTTTTCGAGTAGGAGGCGCTTCCCGGGTTTGGGAATCATAATGATTTTGGCTTCTTTCCATTGTGGAGGGAGTTGTCCAGTTTGCCAGTACTCGTTAAAATAAGCCGTGAGGGCTGTTAGAGAATCCTCATCTAGGTTGCGAAGCATTTTATTAGTAATGCCATCAGGTCCCGGGGCCGAGTTAGGGCGGAGTGCGAGGATGGCTGCACGTACTTCTGCTGAATGTATGGGCGCGTCCAGATGGTCATTAGCGGTGCCAGTGTATGCTGGAGCGGGTGTAGTAGGTTGAGGTCCTACGTAGCGGTCTATTAGCTCTTGAAGAATTTGTGCGTCCGTGCCCGGATGGGTGTGAATAATCTTTTGCAAGTTGTGCTGTTGTGTGTTCTTGCTGTTGGCCGGATCGAGGAGGCAACGAAGGATATTCCACGTTTTGGGTAGGTTTGGTTGCCGCTCCATGCTGTCGCATGTACTGTGCCAATTTTGACGAGTAAGTTGTTGTGCATAGTCTTCGATATGAAGGGCGAGCGTGGCAATGCGTTTTCTGAGCGTTCGGTTGAGCTTGTTGCGTTGGTATCTGCGCTGCAGACTGGCGAGGGCTTCCCACATATGCAGTAACTTGCTATCTGCCTCCTGCAGATTGGCTTCCTCTCGCACCGATTTAGTTGCTTCGCTCACATCTTGCAGCAAGGATGCGACCCAATCTTCCAAAGGCTGTTGGGTACCGGAGAGAGAAGGGATGGCTCTGGCCTGCCGGAAAGCGTCCCAGTCTGTGAGGCGGAGTTGACGGCCCTTGGGCTTTCGCGGGCCCGCTCGAACTGTGGTTTGGATTATATAGTGGTCGCTGCCCAAGTTGTCTTGTGTGTTTATCCAGTCTGCCTGTTGTATTCGTTTTGCGAATGTCAGGTCCGGAGTAGTGTCTCTGCTAACGCTGTTTCCCATACGAGTTGGACAGGTTGGATCCGTGACAAGAGTAAGACCTAGGTTCTGTCCGTCAAGCCATAGTTGTCTTCCCTTTCGGCGGTCCACCGGGTATCCCCATGCCACCGCAGGGGCGTTTAGGTCCCCTACAATGAGCAGGGGGGCTCCTCTGGCTACTTGATCTGCTTTGGTGAAGAGTCGCAGAAATCTATGTTGTTGTTTGGGGCTGCTATATACATTGAGGATGAAGAGGCTCTGTTGCGTGCGCTTTGCAGACGGGATGATCTCCAGGAGAATGTGGGCTGCTGTATCAATGCTTGTGTGATGTATAACCGGAATGTTTCGCTTAACTAGTGTGGTTACTTGGGGCCTGCGTCCATCATCCGAAACTGCGGTGTACGCCGCGTATCCCGACAGCTTAGCCGGTTCTCCGGTCTCTTGTAATGCGATAATATCGGGGGAGGTATGCGGTGTGAGAGAGGTAATGTATTGCTCTAAATGTGCTCGTTTTCGCCGGAAGCCCCGGCAGTTCCACTGCCAAATGCAGTAGGTGGCTCGTTCGCGATTACTCGCAGCCATCTTTGTCGGGACGGGAGTACGGCTTCTTTAGGGGACCTGCTCTAGGACGGAGTAGGGAATTTTCCAACTCTGTCAAACGGGTATTGTGATTTTGAGCCAGGGTCGCGACCGTGTCTTGAAAGGCTTTGTGCGTGACGTCCATTTTTTCTTGCCGCTGTTTTTCTCTTGCTGCAAAGGCCTGCTCAATTCTGGGTAGTAGTAGCGTTTCGAGCTTCGCAGTAAGGAGGGTGTCCATTGCGCGTTCGAGAGCCTTTGTAATGGAGGCGTCGAGCAATTCGGCGAGTTTGCAGTCTAATGCTTCGCTGAGTTTACGTTCGATCCGCTGTTGCAGCTGAGTGAGAGCCTCAGAGTTGACACTCCCTTCTGGAGTATATGCTGATGATGTCGCTTGTGTGATGGGTTCGAGGGCTTTGCGTTTGTGCGGGGTTGATTGTTGGATGGTGTGCGGAGACTCTGCTGCAGGGACAGGAACAATGTCTGCATTCGATGTTAATCGCTTGGGTTGTGTGTCTGCAAGTTGTGATTTGAGCTTAACGTTTTCTGTCTTGAGGTCTTGTATTTCAGCACGTAAGGATCGGAGCTCCTGCATGAAGCTGTGCATGGTAGCATCACTAACTGTGTTCACTGTGGTGGCTTTAGGTTGTGTGACGTGACCTGTGTGGGAGACAATGCTGGCCCAGCTTACCTTGGGGGGAGCATCTTGGACTTTAGCTGTGGTCGCTCTAAGGGTGGCATTTCGTTGATGCTGCGTCGGTGTTGAATCCGGTCCGCCTCGAGAGTGGCTGCGTCCACGAGACCGGCTGCGTCCACGAGACCGGCTGCGTCCACGAGACTGGCTGCGTCCACCAGACTGGATGCGTCCACCAGACCGGCTGCGTCCACGAGACCGGCTGCGTCCACGAGAGTTGCTGCGTTCGGGAGCTAGTGGTTGGGGCGTCGACTTCAGTGTTGGCTGAACTGAGTCTCCACTTGCAGAGGTCGATGGCCGAGTCTCCTGGTTCGCTTCTTCTTGTTCCAGTCGTAGGCGTTCCCTTCGTCGTTGGAGTAGGAGGTGTGGTGTCTGGAAGCGGCGATGACAGGCCTTATCGCCAGTCGTGTGGTCCTTGCCGCAGAGCGCGCAGCAAGGTTGACAGGTATGATCAGCCGGCGGATTTACTGTGTCACAGCTCTTGCATTTCTTCTGGGTCGGAGTGGGGCATACATCGGCCCTGTGGCCGACGGTGCCGCAGATGTCGCAGACCTCAATGCGCTTCTTATGTAGATAGCATTTGTATTCTGCTCCACGATAGTAGACATGGTACGGTACTTGCTTTCCGTCGAATACGATGAGCACTGAATTCGTGTTGCCCATGCGTCGGGCCTGCAGAATTGTAGGGTTCTTCTTGTAAACGAGGCTCTTGGTAATGTCTTGATCGGTGTCATATGAAGGGATGTTATGTATAACTCCTTTGGCTGTGTCTTCCGGCGGTGTGGCGTATGCTGTGGCAGCGTAGCAGAGTGCTCCGATGGGGAGACTGCGGATGCGGCAGTATTTTTCGGCGTTAGACATGATTGGTGTGCTAACTACAATGACGTTATTATCCGCGCATGAGCGATATATGTCTTCCTCAGCTTCTTCGGTTGTAATGCCCGTGATCTGCAGTATTGAGTCACGTATCTGGGCGTCTCCTAGTTTGGACACGTTGAAACCGTCTCTTGGGCGAATGACGATCTTGATATCGTTCTTAGGAAGTCGCGGTTGCCGTGGGGCTCGTGGGCGGCGTAGGGAGGACTGCTGGGTACTCTCGGTGCGTACGCTTTCTGTTGCATGGAGATAGCCATGTACGAGTAGGGATGATGCCTGCGTAGTTTGTCGTTGCTTGTGGCGGTGGCTAACAAGCCACCCTGCTTTAGGGGTAATTTCTTCGGGTGTTATGTCTGTGCCTTCAACCTCTACTACATCCATAATTAGGGGAGGGGCGGCGCTTACTTGATCTCACCGGGGTGCGGATCGTTGGGCGAAGTCCCCAGGAGCCGGGAAGACTGTAATATCGACGCCGCGCGCGTTCGCAGGTGCGGTCCCCTGTTTCTCGGCCAGACGGAGGAGCTGAAGATCTCGTTAGGGTTAGGAATCGACGCCGTGACCGGCTCGAACTTTTGGTCGTAGAAACCCTTGTCCTGGGTCCCTGGCGTCGGGACTGCTCTTGATCGGTAGCTGACCACTTCCGGAAGCTGGTTCCGACGTTAGTTTGGGTCCAGCGGTGGTTGTTTGAGCACAAGAGATTAAAATGTACGGAGCCCATGCGAGGCGCGTGCGCTTTGTCAGCGTCGTCGTCTTCCTCCCTCTTTTGCCTTGAGTTCCTTGGGTATGTGAGGGCAGTCCCACATCATGTGTTCAAATGTACACACACACCCACAGTCCGGGCAGTCAGGAGATATATCCATATATACCGAAACGCTAGCTGGACAGGGGTAAACCCCTGTCTGTAGCAGTCTGAGCGTAATTTCTTGTCCCCTGGTGAGATGCGAATGGGGTGGAGGAAAGACCCTACGACCCAAGCGATAATGTGAAGTGACTTCGTTGAATGTCGCTAGAATGTCCCGCGACCCTCGATCAGCCGCATCCCCATCCAGAGGCTTGGCCCCGGGCAGGGCGGAGCGGTCCAACGACCCAGGGCCGTGA
The DNA here is from genome assembly GCF_013339745.2 of Dermacentor silvarum. Lineage (NCBI taxonomy): Eukaryota > Metazoa > Arthropoda > Arachnida > Ixodida > Ixodidae > Dermacentor > Dermacentor silvarum. The sequence goes on along the minus strand of NC_051159.1, from coordinate 65,727,994 downwards.
AGCCCCACGCGGAAGGCAAGTCCTCGCGCCCGGGCGTGGGCCAATTCGCTGGAGTTGGTGATGCCGCCGATCGTGGAGCCCATATGGCCCGGGAACCAAATAATCTCGTGTGGAGTGACGTTCCTATCTCTGAGAATCCTAGCAACAAGCGGGGAGACCCTCCCAGAAGCAAAGGCTCTAACCGCCGAACGTGAATCCGAATAGATATGATAACGGGTGGAGTCCAAAAGTCCTAGTGCGATGGATACTTGCTCAGCTATTGCCGGGGAAGCTGCCTCGACAGAGCATGCCGACATTAATGTACCTCGCTCAGAGACCGCAACGGCCACATAACGATTCCTATCTGTGCGCGCTGCGTCCGTGAAGGTCGACGATCCCGAGTTTAATTGTACTTGCTCCAAGATTTTCTTGGCTCTAGCCCTACGCCTTGCGATGTTAAATTGAGGGTGCATATTCCTGGGAATAGGTTTAACCACGAGCACCTGTCCAATGGTGGAGTCAAGAGAGGTCATCCGCTCCTCCTGTAGTATTGTAAGAATTCCGGCACGCGCCAAAATCTCCCGACCCGCCCGGGTGACCGACAGGCGAGAGATCTGCGCAGTACGTTGATCCTCTATAATTTCATCCAGCGTGTTGTGAATTCCTAATGCTAACAGCCCCTCCGTGCTAGTTCTGATTGGAAGGCCGAGCGCCCTTTTAACCATTTTACGGATCAGTACATTCAGCTTTTCCCTTTCAGCAGCGAGCCAATTATGTAAAGACGCAACATAATGAACATGGCTCATGAGGAAGGCATGAAAGAGGCGAAGAAGATTGCCCTTCCTCATGCCTCCTCTCCTGTTATAAACTCTGATAATGAGGCGAAGCGTAGCAGCAGTATGTTGCTCTAATCTACGTAGAGTTTCTGTGTTATGTCCGTTCACTGAGATGAGCATACCCAATATTCGGATACAGGCAACCTTGGGAATTTTATCCCCACTAGCAGTCAATAATGTGACATCCACCTCCTCCGGGGGGACCCAGTCCTTGGGTTGCCGTCCCTTTCTGGTGGGCTTGTATACTAATAGCTCCGATTTACTACTTGAAAGCTTTAAGGACATACGACTGATGTTACTTTCGACCGTGTTGACCGCCTCCTGCAATCTGTCCTCAAGGTGGCCTACGGCACCACCGCGCACCCAAACCGTGATGTCAGCCGCGTAGAGCGCACTTTCCAATCCCTCGAGTTCGTCCAGTTCCCGAGCAAGGCGAGCCATGCCAATATTGAAAAGAAGCGGGGAGACGACTGCCCCCTGAGGGGTTCCATGCGAACCTAATTCGTAGCTTTCCGACTTCAGCTCCCCCAACCTAAGAGTGGCTGTTCGCTCACTGAGAAAAGCCGCAGCAAAATGATAAAACCGCGCACCCAGGTTCATGTCGTTTATGGATTGCAATATGTGGGTATGCGATATGTGGTCAAATGCCTTAGCCAGATCGAGAGCAAGTATAGCCCTGGCATCGCGAGTGCTATCGTCAAAGATGTGAGATTTAAGCAGAAGCATCGCATCCTGCGTTGAGAGATGCGGACGGAAACCCACCATATTCGGAGGGAGGAGACCCTCGTCTTCGATAAACGCAGATAATCTGTTATTGACAACGTGCTCATACACCTTTCCAACACAGGATGTAAGTGAGATGGGGCGGAGGCTGTCAAGGCTGGGCTTTTTGCCCGGCTTAGGGATGAGGACCACCTCCGCATGTCTCCATTCCTCGGGGAAAGTGCCATTGGCCCAGTGGTGGTCAAAAAGGTCGGTGAGAAAGTCAATCGAAGCGTCATCAAGGTTTCTCAGTGTAGTGTTAGTTATCTGGTCAGTCCCGGGTGCCGACCTGCCATTGAGATCCATTAGCGCCATTCGAACTTCAGCTGTGGTAATATTCTCATCAAGCTTGGATTGCGTCCGCCCGTTATAGAGGAGGGGCCGCGAAGGGGGGGCATCCACTCCTCTAAGCGGCAAATATTTGCCTGCAAGCATGTTGCAAACTTCCTTTTCTGAGCTGTCTCTGAGAGCCGCGCTGACTATACGGTCAACCACCCTGTGCTGACTACTCTTGCTTTTTTCGGGTCCCATCAGATGTTTAAGTAAGTTCCATTTTCCCCCAACACGCATTTGCCCATCTACCATGTTGCACGTCTCCTCCCATCGCGCTCTCTCGAGCTGCACGGAGTAAGTCTCGATCTCCCTGTTAATTTCAGCGACCCTTCGCCCTAACCGCCTATTGAGCTTGTTCTGTTTCCAGCGCTCCTTAAGGCCATTTCTGGCCTCAAAGAGGTGGGCAAGTTTGCTATCCATGCTCCCGATCTCTGGCGGCGTCTCTACGACCTTTGTGGCCCTCTTAACGTCCCTGGATAAGTTTTGTTTCCAATCCGCAAAATTCTCCCAGCAGCCCCCATCTTTACGAATATCGCGGAAAAGATCCCAGTCTATCATAGTGTGTTTCCTGCTGCCAGCGACAGTTGCCAAGAGCGTAGTTTCGAGTATATAATGGTCACTACCTAAGTCTTCATATAAATTAGTCCACTCGCAGTGATCCTGAAAATTTGTAAAAGTTAAATCAGGTGTGGTGTCCCTACAAACTGAGTTGCCAGTTCGCGACGGATAACGCGGGGATCAGTCAACATAACCATGCCTAAGTCGTGCGTGCTCTTGTAAAGTGAGTCACCCTTCCTTGTAGTTTTTGGATACCCCCACGCAGTGTGTGGCGCGTTGAAATCGCCACACACCAAAAGTGGAATGCCACCGTGGTTCGCAAGCCTCATAGCCTTTGAAATAAGTGCGTAAAAACGGTCCTGCGAACGTTTTGGGGAACTGTAAACATGTAAAATTAGCAACCCCTTGAGCAGTCGCCTCCCCGGGAGAAGTTCAATGCACTGATATTCCGATTTAAATCGCTTGTCGAGATCGTGATGTACAAGAGCCGAAATTTGCTTTGAAACGCATACCGCTATCCCCCTGCCGTCATCCTGTCTGTGGCAGAAAGTCTCATACCCAGACAGGGTAATCCCCTCTAGGAGAGTCTCCTGCAGCAAGAGGACATGCGGCTTGTCTTCTCTAGCTCTAATAAACTGGCACAACGCCGCCTTCTTTCTTTGAAACCCCCAGCAGTTCCACTGCCACACGCGGAGTGCCGGGTGCTGCTTATTTCGCCCCGCCATTTTTACTGCCAGATTTTGAGTTTCCGTCTGCCCCAACCATAGGCTGTGGCGAAGGAAGAAGCGGCGTCCGGCCTTCCTCATTTGGTGTAATAACTCGGACCTCATTGGCCCTAGCCTCCAATGTTCTAAGTCGCTTACCGTGATCAGCGCTATGCTTCTTGAGCTCGCCTACATCTACTCGAAGCTGTTGGAGTATGCTCGTGATCTCAATTAGCGACTTTTCCATGGTCTCTCGAAACGATTCGAAACCATCCTTGTCTGAAACCGCTACATCACCCACCGCTTTGCGTTTACGACCTACCGGTCCTTCCGAAGTCTCCATAGCAACAGGAGCCGGCTTATTAGTTGCCTCCAAAGCTTTTCTGAGCGTTCCGATCTCCTATTTAAGTGTCATTACCATCTCTTTTAGAAGAGAATTCTCCTCTCTGATCTGTTTAAGTTCCTCACTGCCCGGCTGCCCTGTAGGACTACCCCCACTTACCTGCGGTGCTTTCACGCCACCAGCCTTCTGCGCCCATGTTGCTTGCGGCGGGAGATGACCAGGTCCTGAGGTGGATCGTGACCCAGGACCAGCCGACTCCGAGCGAGGAGTAGCGCCCTGGCTCCGCCGTTGGTCTCCCCGCTCCTCGATGGCAGGAAAATCTTGAAATCTCCCGGGAGGTTGTCGTTCCCGTCTTGACTCTTCAATCCGTTCTCTTCGTCGCTGTCGCACGAGGAAAGGAGTCTGATAACGCTGTGTACAAGTTCGATCCCCCGTCGGGTGACCCTTTCCGCATAGCTTGCACTTCGCTTTACACTCTGTGAGTGTGTGGGATTTTCCACCCCGCATCGACGACAGATTTTCTTCTCCGGCGTCGGACATACATCGGCTCGATGACCTACTTTTGCGCATATGTAGCACACATCCACCTGTCGCCTATACAGGTAGCACTTCAGAAGAACACGTCCAAACTTGATGTAATTCGGAACTTCACAGCCTTCAAAGACGATGACCACGGTGCCAGAGTCCTTTATGCGCTTGGCTTGCATGGCTGTCGGATTCCTAGTGTTGAGTTCCTTCTCGGTGATTTCCCGGTCCACGTTCCGAATGACACCCTTGCAGTAGCCGTCACCCGCGGAGTAGTAGGCGTTGACGTTGTACACTTTCTCTCCAACCTTGATTTGCTTGATGCACACGTAATTCTGCGCGTGTTTCTCCAGCGGCGTACTAACCACGACGATATTTTGTGTAACGTTGGGGCAGACAACGTCTTCCCCCGCAGCGTCGTAAGTGATCTTCGCAGCGGCCATGATTGCCTCAGCAACCTTGCAATGCCCTGCTTTTCTGAGATCCAAACCATCCCGCGGTCGTATGACGATCCGTCGGTGATCTTCCGGTAAGTCGGGCATGCGAGAGGACGCAATAACCCGCTTTTTCAGCGTCGAACGGCTGCGTTGGGAAGGCGCGCCAAAACCTCCACCATATCTTCTAGAACCAGCGTCGGGTTCGCGTCCAGGCGGTTCCTTGCTTTGAGGACTTGCCGCGCACGAAATTCCAGCCCGCATCATTGAATTCCTCTTCTTCGATCGTTTCGCCTTCCACTTCGACAGGCATCTCCTCGGTAAAGCGGCGATCAAGCGCCCTACTCGTCGCTAGGCCTAACTGCCGGCGGCGAAGCGGCGACGCCGCTAAGCTCAGCGGCCTCTCCTGTGGCGTTCCGATCAGAAAACAGTCGAAAAATGGCAAATACGCACCCAAAGTCCAGAAATTGGGTATCCACGAACGTAAAACCACCTTGTGCACAAATCCAGAGCAGAAAACTGGGTTGAAAACCCCATAAAAGATCGAAAACAGCAAAAACAAGACGGAGCCGGTGCGGAGACGTCCGCACTGGTCGGCGCCACCGCGCGTTCTCTCTCACAGAGAGAGACAGAGAGATTAATTGGTTGACAGAAACCTCCTTGGCTGACAGTACGAAGGAAAGCCGGCTGACCGCACCGTAACTGTCTACCACATTGCTGACACAACATTGGTCAGCAGTTTGGCGGGGAAACCGCACAGTGGCGCAGGCGCGATGTCATTACAGGCCTTACACGGCGTGCCTAAGCTCTAAGGGTGCCGGAAAATTTGGGGCTTCAACTATTTATGCCGACAAAAAATTGCCATATTAAAATTGACTCGGGAATAAGCTTGACGATGTTACCTGATTGAATGCTTTTAGTGCGATAGCAATTTACACGGTCGCTCCAGGTGCATTTACGCCGTCGACGTCGCCAACTCCTCCGTTGTCATGCTGTCCAGCTGATGCGCATGCGCGTATCGCATGCATTCTAGACGGCCTCGTGAAAGGCGCAGTGCGGTTCACTGCGCAATATATATATCACCGCCCTTTCCATTCCGTGAAGATGGCCGAACAGCGAAGCTGTGTTAGCCGGCCTGCCGCCTCAGGCCGGCTGCAATGGGAGCGAGCGTCCGAGCCGTAGTTGCAGTCGCAGCCGCTTGGCTGGCCCGAACGGCGCCACTTGCGGGGGAGGGGACGCCTCGGCGTCCACGGGCGACGGCATTCCTACACTCTTAAAAAAAAAGGTCGTCATATTCACCGTCGTCATATTCACCAAGTAAATACTAACACGTTACTAGTCCCAAAACGCACTAACTTCTTAGTAAGTGCAGGTAGTAAAATGATGGTTAGTGCTTTACACTACCTGTTGAAGCTAGAAAAAGGCACTAACTTAGTACTAACTAAATACTAACTCGGTAGTGCAGTTACTAACGCAACTGAAGTATAATTACCAACAATACAATGGGGCCTATTCGATTTATAAGTGCCGTTTGCATTGTCATATGAAGTCGATGGTATTGTAAAATATAAGAAAGTAAATAATAAATATACATGAAAATAGGAGAAACGTGTCAGTTCGCTATATATTAAGGCATTAATTTATGGTATACACATAATGCTTGCTAGGCACATCAAGGGGCACTGACTCCTGGTAAGAATGTACTACATATCTCCAACAAGTAACGACAAGCAAGGACACACACACAGAACGACCAAGGTGCTACGGAAGGAGGAGGAAGAGGAATAAACTTCATTTTAAAAAGAAAAATTAGCCGAGCGTGGTTGGGCCCTTAGTCCAGGGTTCCACTGGCGCGAGTGGCTCGCTGGGCTTGGTCCAGGAGAGCCACTTGGCTCTCCTTTCCCTCGTCAGCAAGCCATGCCTCCCACTGCCTATTTAACATGAGTGGTTGTGATGTTATGTACGAGCTAGTAATATGTGAAGGCCTTTCCAGGCACTCCCATGTGATATGTTGTAGTGTGGGTTTGTTGGAACACCATGGACAGACGTCCAGAAATCTTGTTGGGCTTATTTTACTGAGTTGATGCAGGTTGGGGAAGCTGTTTGTTTGAATGCGCCGCCAGTCCCTACTCTGCTGTCTGTTAAGGGCCTTGTGTGGATGACCGTAGACTCTGCGTTCCTCCCGTTGTTGTCGAAGAATATCACGAGTGCTTGGGTGAGTGAGTGAAACAACTTTATTGTCGATCCGGCATAAAGGGGGGAAGGGGTAGGGGAATTAAAGCGAGACACTAGCGTGCTCGAACGTCCCCGGAGCAGCAACCTACTCGCGTCAAACCCGTGGGGGCGCCGCTTTCGGCCGCTGGCGTTCCAGGATGCTAAGCACGTGCTGGACCACGTCTCTTTGGTTGCCTGGCTCTCGGCTGATGATCTTGCTGCTGATGGCAGTTGGCATTGCTTCTTGGTTACCCGGCGGTGGCGCACAGTCCCAGAGAAGGTGTCTCTGGGTGGCGCGCGCCTTCTTGCAGTGTTGGCATATATCCGTGGTGTATACCTCCGGGCAAACGTGCTTTGCCCATACGGGGGTCCATATGGCTTGTACTTGCAACTGCCGTAGTGTGGCTGCTTCGCTGCGTTGTAGGTCTCGGTGAGGTGGTGGGTAGAGGCGTCTGCTCGTTCTCTACCACTGCAGAACGTCGCCGTAGGTTGTGATGGAATACTCTTCGTCTTCGGCATCGGGTCGTTGCGGCTCCGAGGAATGCGTTGGCGGAGACCCGCGGCTAGTTAGCGCGTGTGCCTCCGTATCTGCCTCCCCGTTGCGGTTCGGGCCCGCGTCCAGCTCCCCGGCGTGCGCAGGGAACCACTTGACGGTAACGTTGGTTTCCGGTCTTGCTATCATTGAACATACTCTTGCAGTGGTTCCATGAACGTTGTTTGTAGCAAAGTTGACTATTGCCGGCTTCGAGTCGCTGAGGACCGTGCGGCAATCCGGCATCGCTAGTGCCAGTGCGATTGCAAACTCCTCGGCTTGCGTGGGCGGCTTGCACCGTATGCTTCCCGACGTTGTGAGTACTCCGGTGTCTGCAGCGATGACTGCTGCTGCGTACGTGTTTGGCCGGTGGGGATACTTCGCCACGTCCACGTAGTACGCGCGCGGATCGTTGGCGTGACCCTTTGTGAGGGCCGTGGCTCTCGCCATTCTTCTTTCTTGGTGTACTTGCGGATGCATTTGCTTCGGTAAGGGTGGTACCCTCAGTCTTTGGAGAACGTCCCGGGGTAGCTGCTTTGCTACCTCCGGGGTCGTCGCTGGCGCGTTGATTCCGATGCGTTGTAGTATCGTTCTTCCCGTCCTGGTCTGGGACAGGGTTGGAAGAAGTTCCACGCAAGGCCCGGCCGCAGATCTTTTGATGAATCCTCGAGCTATACGGCCTGCCGCCACGTTACCTTCCAAGCCCTCGTGAGCCGGACAACAGATAATGTCGTGGTGTTCTTTCAAGGTTTGTCCCAGAATTCTGCGTACCATTTTGGGTACCGTCTCATTGAGAAACAGCCGACATGCCGTCTGCGAGTCGGACAGTATGACTGCCGACTCGTTTCTGTGTTCCGCGTCTGCAATGGCCATGGCTATTGCAGCCGCTTCAGCCGCGCACGTGGATCGAGTTACGACTGTGGCCGTTATGATGCGTTGTTGTTGGGTAACCGCTAGCGCGTGAGTCTCTCTACTGACTCTGCTAGCGTCTGTGAAAGTACGCGGCTGAACCTTTCCCAAATCGATTCCGCACGGTTGCAGCTCGTCCTCGTCTTCTACCGGCATGGTATGTTGGGTGCATATGCTTTGGTATTGCTGCCACCGTGATATGAGATCTCGTGTGCCTGTCCAGTAGCACTGTATCCTCGTCGCAGTATATAGTGGTCGCGGTGTGAAACCCAGCTTTTCTAGAACTATACGTCCCTGGTTCGTTGAGCTGAGCCGCTCTCTTTGAGCTATGAGGACCGCAGTCGCGTATTCCTCAAAGGTGTTGTAGAGGCCTAGTCTCTCGACTTTCTCGTTATTAGCACTTTCGGGGATGCCAAGCACTGCCTTGAAGGCTTTCCTTATGATTGTATTAACTTGTTTCATCTCCTGGTTTGTTAGTGCTTGGTATGGGAGTGCGTACGTCACCCTACTAATTATAAAGGCGTGGACAAGTCTGATCGTTTCTGCTTCAGTTAGCCCATCTTTACTGTTAGCTATCCTTCTTATCATACGGGCTACGTTACCTGTTGTTCCTCTCAACTTTTGGATGGTGTGTGTTGTGCCTGCGTTCTGTTGTACCCACATTCCCAGAATGCGCAGTGTTTTCACTTCCCTGACGGGACGTCCATAAAGGTGGATGGTTATTGGTACAATATCGTTATTTCTCGCGTAATTAGCCCTGACTCTGATCAGCTCGGTCTTCTCAGGCGAACATTTCATCCCTGCTCCGTCGGTGAAAGCCAGTATCTTGTCTACCGCTCTTTGTTGTGTGTCTTGTTTCTCCGCATACGACTCTCTTCGCGTCCAAAGGGTTATGTCGTCCGCGTAAATAGCGATGCCTAAATCTGGGTCCTCCTGTAGTTCAATGGCGAGCTTACGCATGGTCACATTGAAGAGGATAGGAGAAAGGATAGCTCCTTGCGGAGTGCCTCTGTTCGGGAGGCCAAAATTGTCGGACCTAGTCGACCCCAAACCTATTGTCGCCGTTCGGTGCGTCAGGAATGATCTAACGTACGCGTATATGCGGCGGCCACAGTTTATGGACTTCAGGCCCCCTATGATCGAGTCATGTGAGATTGTGTCAAAAGCTTTCTTGACATCGAGCGCCAGTATAAAATGGTCACTCGAGCCTCTGATTGGGTGCATGACGTCATACTTCAGAAGGAGGAACACGTCCTGAGGTGATACGTGTGGCCTGAAGCCGAACATGTTGCTGGGTAGAAGGTTTTTTGTCTCTATATAGTTGGATAGTCTGGTTAAGATCATTTTTTCAAACAACTTGCCCATGCATGACATCAGCGAAATTGGTCTTAGGTTATGGATACTCCTGGATTTACCCGGCTTGGGTATTAGTGTGATATTAGACTCTTTCCATTCTGTTGGGAGTTCTCCGCCCTCACTCCAGACTTTCTAGTTAAAGAAGTCCACGATTTGTGTTAGGGCTGCGTCACTCAGGTTTCTGATCATGGCATTGCTAACCTGATCTTTTCCTGGAGCGGTGTTTTTCCTAAATGATTGGGCCACCGCGTATACTTCTTCCAAGGTTATGGTTGCGTCTAAGTCAGGTTGTTGTATTCCTTTGTATTTGGTGTGTAGTATCTGTGTGGTAAGGTTGTGCCCGACAGAAATCTCCTTCATCATGTTTGTTAGCGTGATATCGTAACCTTTAAACTCGCTCTCAAGGGTCTTGAGTGTCCTGTTCGTCACTGTTTTTATACCTCCGGGGTCAATCATGCTTCGCAAAATGTGCCATGTCCTCTTAGTGCTCAGTGTTCCTCTGAGCGAGTCAGTAAACTGTCTCCAGTTAGCGTCACACAAACGTTGCACATACTCATTAGCTTGCTGTGCTAGCTGGGCTATACGTATTTTCAGTTTTCGGTTAAGTTTTTGTCTGATCCAACGGTTGGTGAGGCTCCTTCTGGCATCCCACAAATGAACTAGGTGTCTATCGACCGCCGGAGTGTCAGCGTTTGTTTCAATTTCCTTAGTTATCCTCGCGTGTGCCCTTTTGATTTGTGCTGTCCATGTGCTGACGTCGCTCAGTTCTCCGTAAATGTCTAGCTTTTCGCGGAATATCACCCAGTCCGAGATTTTAGATTTCCCGATCATCCTCCTTATCCTGGCCGCACTGAGCGATATACTCAAAATATAATGGTCACTGCCAAGATTCTCTCCTAGATTCGCCCATGTCATGTTCCTTGCGTTGTTTGTGAATGTCAGATCTGGCGACATGTCTTTTAATACACTATTACCGATGCGTGTGGGGAGATCTGGCTGTGTAAGCTGGTATAGGCCGTATCTTTCTACTAGGTCCGCTAGCATGATGCCTTTGGGGTTCTCTTTGCTATATCCCCAATTAGCGTGCTGTGCGTTAAAGTCTCCCAGAAATATAAGTTGGTCCTTTCCTTTTAGAAGGCCCAATGCGTGCACTAGTATATTCTCGAAGTCGTCGTGTTTCTCTCTGGGAGGGCTATACACATTGACTATCACCGTTTTCGGTCGGCCGCGTTTTCGAGGCCAGACCATGATTACGTGATGTTGAATGGGTTCTTTCCCTGCATAGCTAATGCTGAGCGCCACATCCTTCTTTGCGAAGGTCGCTATTTGTGGGTACTCCGGGTTCTTATTACACACATAGCCCTTCAGATTTGCCTGGTGTTTGCCTACCTCCTGTATGCATATAATATCGGGAGAGACTGGAGACGATTCAATGAATTGTGTGAAATTGGCGAGTTTTTTCCGCAGTGAGCAGCAATTCCACTGCTAAATTTTCACTTGTTCGGTCTGTTTACTATTTCTGTGTCTAGCCATGACTGGTGTTCTCGGAATCTGTTCCGACTTCTTTGGGTTGTCTTGTGGGAGCACCTGGGCTTTGACTAGGTCTCTTGCGAGGGTTCTGCGTCGGACTTATGTCGCTGATGGTGCGTTACATCTGCCCCAGTTTGGCAAATACAAGCTGCATCTGCTGTACTAGGTACGCTATCGACTCTGTTTGTGGTTGCTGCGTTGTCGTGGGCTGCACAACGGGCGCGTTCGCCGGGGCTGGCGTGTTATTCGATTGATTTAAAAGTAGTGCCTCGAGGCGTGCCATCCTAGACTTAACCTCCTGTAATTCTGTTTTGAGTTGTCTGTTCTCATCTACTACCCTTTTGTACTCGGAGTGTTGCGTGATCGGTGGTGTAAGCGGTGTATGTTTGGCAGTGGGAGATACGACTTGCGCCCAGCTTACCTATTCGCTTGTGGCTTTCTCTGTGCTATGGATGCCCTGGGTGACTTGTTTCTTGGATGGGCTTTCGCCTTCGTGTTCTCCTCTGTGGTTGGTCTCGGGCTCGACATGGACCTTCGACGCTGCTGCTCCGGTTGTCCGGGATCCATGCGATTGTTCGATGGTGAGCGGGTTCTTGAGCGGCTACTGCGGGTCGCACCTAGTCCGTACTCCCATTCCGATTGTTCGTCCTCCGAGGAGAACCAGCGATCGGCCGGTTTGTGGGGTTTCTTGGGTGGTTTCGCTGCCTGGTATCGTACAGGCTTGAGGCATTTTGGGCAGCTGCGGTCTCCAGTTACGTGGTCCCCAGAGCAAATTGCGCATGTCGGGGTACAGTTGTGGGTTACTTCTGGGTTGCGCACTCCGCAGGTACGGCACGTGGACAAATATGGCTGCTGGCACACGTCGGTGCGGTGGCCAACTTTCCCACATGCTCGGCAGAATTGGACCGTGTTACGAAAAGGAATACACTCCTTCTCACCTCTTCTGTAGTAAATATATCTCGGTAGCATGCCCCCGAAGAAAGTAAGGACAGCACTCTGAGAGTCTCCCAACATCCGGGCCTCTACCAGCTCCACGCCCTGGGTGCGAAAACGGATGCTTTCTTTGATAGTCTCAGACGAAGCGTGCGGCTCTATACCATGGATGGCACCTTTCCTGGTTCCTTCGCCTGGTGTGACATAGACATTGACCGAGTGCAGTCTTCCATTGATCTTCAAAGACGTGGCGCCCCTCATTGCCATTGCGACGGTCGTATCTGGGGTGGACGCTAGTGCTATGTTGGAACCCGGCCGAATGCGGAGAATGAACTGGTCCCATCTGATTTTTCCTCGGCAGGCCTCCACTCTTGCGTCGGAAATCGCTTGGCTGGTCATATTCCTCAGTGGCAGTCCCTGGTGAGGTCGGAAGACCACTTTCAGATCGTCCTTGGGTAGGGGTGGGGGCCTGCGTCTCGCGGGTCGACCCCGGCGTTCTGGCTGGTTGCCTGCTGTAAGCTTGCTGTCCGCGGAGAAGTCCCCTCCTTCCCGTACGTTCTGCTCTTTTGCCTGTTTCTTCTTTGCTCTGAGCGATTGGAATATCTGCCAACCCTCCTCTGCGTGGTCAGTCTCCTTTTCGGCGGGAAAATGTGCGTTGGCGTGCGCGAACGCCATGGTGCAATTCCCGGGTTGTTGTTCATCGTCCCGGTTTTGGGCGGCAAAGTCCATAACCTCATCGCTCAAAACCAGTGTGGTTTGTTGAGTCACTGGCTGCGAATCTTTAGTCGAGGTCATAGTCGTCGTGGTAACTACGGCGACGTTGTCCTTGTCGTCTTCGGGCGCGCGTCTCCCGACGTCGCCGCCGCTCCCCTACTCGAGCTAGCGGAGGCTTCACATGGGCGAAATCACAAAAGGTCGTGAAATGATGCAAAATGGTCCGAATTCGGTGAAACTGGTGTCCACCGATGCCAGAGCATTTCCCCTCCAAGCAGGTGACAATTTCCGGACGGTTTCAGGGGATGAACCACATGAAAAGGGAGATCATGCGGAGCTCGATGTGCGCGCGTCTGCACTGGTCGGCATCCAGTTGGCGGTCCCTGCTACGGAAGACTTTCTCAAAGAGCAACTTCACGAGTATTTATAGGCCTAGTTTGAGGGAGCCCATGTTGTCCGGGGAGGACCTACGTGTGCTACGACGTCGCACATAACTGTGAGTCCAACATAATGAGCAACACTACAGTTTATCTCAATTTCGCATAAGACTATCACAATCACAGCATAATAGGTCAACGTTAGACGAGGTAGTAGTGGCTTAGTAGTTACTAAAAACTACTAAGAAGCCTTTCTGGCTAGTAAAGGCAGCACTTACTAACTTTACTAGCCGCTGGCTAGTACAGAACTAGTCAGAAGGTAGTAAAATACATAGCAATCTAGTAAACGCGTGAATTTACTAACTATTCACTAAGCTTATTTTTAAGACTGTAGCGCGTTGCGGGGGATGGCACGCGTCGGCGTCCACGGGCGACAGCATTCCTAGCGCGTTTCTCATGCTTTTAACACGAAAGTGTTTTATGCCGGGGTCCACCAAGACTTCACTGACGTATTTCCGTCACGGAAATACGTCAGCTTACAATGTACACGAACATAATACAAAGAAAGAAACCAGAAGAAAAAGTTCCACAAACATGCAAAATTTGGAAATCGAACCCACGACCTCTCGGTCCGCGACGATAGATCGCCGAGCGTTTAACCCATTGCGCCACAAACACATTTGCAGAGAGCTACACAGACGCGCCTTATATATCTAACACTCCTCCGTGTACCCGCGCTCTTGCTCGGGGCGGTGCCGCCGCCTACGAGCAGAAAAGAGAAGTACTGCATTATGACACTAACGCGCACCGACAGTGAACACTTCGGTGGTCTCAGCACTACGACGCCTCGATACCAGCATTCGAAGGGACGCTGGCATCAAGAAGCACTACCAACGCCACCTAGGTGGCGTTCACCGTACTCAGCACAGCGGAGCATGGCCTCCGCAATTAGCTCTGAAAATGTTTCTGAAGTTGATCGCGGAGGCTGCAATTACGACGCGCTGTACGCGCTGATTTGACTCGGTGACGATTCAGTTACGTGCTTTGTCTTGCGCGTTGTATTAGTGTGTCAGTTACGTGCTTCGTCTTTCGCGTTGTGCTAGCGTGTGCAGCGTAGTGCAGCTTCCATATGCACGACGGTTGCTCATGGTCATCGACGTTGGTAGTCGTGATGGAGGAGACGTGCCACCAGGCGTCAGCGTGGGTGCATCAACGCCTAAGGGCGCTTTAGCCACAAAACACCATTTTTCTTCGACGTTCCTAGACAAGAGTCCTTTACCAAAGCTCCGTATATACAACCAAAGCTAACGCGAACTCTCGCACCCAACTCCTCCGTTGGCCTACTTTTTTTCCTACTACGCCATTGGTAGGCACGCCTCACGCTCTCCCCCTCCAACGCGAGTATTGGACGGCGCCACTTACGTCAACCTTTGTCCCGTTCTCCTTTTCATCCGTACCCTCTGAGAGCATTCCAACAGGGGGAAAGGGGACACTATAACCCCTTTCCCCTTGTTGAGCTCTTCTTTTCCTCTCCTCTCCCGCTAGCTGACGTGGCCCCTTTTTAGCGAAGTCCCACGACGACGGCACAGGGCCCGCATAGACAGCTTCGCTGCAAAACGATGAAGCGAAGTGGGCACACCGTCAACGCTGCGTTCAATCGCTTCAGTGGTGGAGCAAGGGCGGCGTTTTGCATGCCTTCCGCTGCAGGCATGAGAGTTGCGCGTACGCAACTACCTTAGCACACTCGCGTTACTGCTTAGCTGCTGTGTGTATGCTCTGAGCAGTAAATGTCAAGCTTGTACTATCTAATGGTTCACTGGTGCGCTGTCTAACGCTGTCGGTTAGGGAGCTCCCTACTGTCGGTTTCCCGTTGGTCTCACCTCGCGCACCGCCGAGGTGCGACGCCTCCAACGAACGCCACTATTGTGCCCCCCCCCCCCCCCCCCCCTAGTTCCGCTCACCCCGCCTAGGGAGCCTACATGCAACGCCGTTTTAAAACGGCGTTGCATGTAGGCTCCCTAACTTCGCCAGCAGTTGTGAGACGCCTGGCGGCTGTCAGGGCGCTGTTCGTTCTGCCCAGCAGAAGTTGCCTTACGGGCTGCGCCACACTAATGTGTCGCGCCCGTGTATAGTTAGAACACTGTCCAAGTAGTTCCAGTGCAACGATATACCTTGCTATCGCTGTCAATGCTTCGCCCTTCGGGCAAAACTGCCAACGTTTTCGGTCGAGTCGCAAGCCAGACGCGGCGTAGGAACCGATGTATCTGTGGCGGGTGAAGACATAGATAGTCTTACTGCTGTACCCAACGAAGCCCCAGCGTCAGTACAGGCCTGATTGTCCGAGACTGCACTGCGTTGAGCTGCTGCTGGAAGTGGGATGCCAATGGCAGCGGCCGAAGAGGAGGCCACGTGGACCACCGCATGCGTTTTTTTTTTCTCGCTCGGGGACGCTGGCAAGCATGGCGTATTGGGATTGGCTGAAGAGGACGCGAAGTTCAGCACAGCACTTGCTCCATGTCCTATCGGGGAGGCCAGAAAACATGGCGTGCTGGGATTGCCAAGCTGCCTACTTCTGCCTTTTTGTTTTATCGAAGCTTTCAGAGGCGAAGGCATGACTACGTAGTCGGTTACTGCGGTCTCACACTCATTCGCCACCACAGTTAATGCGGGCAGAAAAGGGGGAAAGACCCCAGCAGCAGCGTCCAAGTAGGAATGCCGAATACACGTGACGGTGGGGTGACTATATATCCACGCGGCATCGATCGCTGTGGTCACGTTTCTTCGCTTCACCGTTGGAGCCCACCGACGACAAACAGATGCCATGGTAGTCGAACGTCATTCAATGACCCGAAATTTGTAAATAGGTGTAGTTGGGGACGGGATTCGCGGTTCTCATTTTCTTATGAACAAAACGTGTGCGTATGAGGATCCCACACAGTGCGCTCATGAAGCCAGCGTTTACGGAAAACACCTTGCTGTATTGTGACAAAGCCTAGACAAGTACTTCGTTAGGTATGAAGGCCGAAAAGCATAAGCAGGTGACGCTGGTCACCTGCGGGTCAACGGGAACGATAGGAACACGCTCGCCACCGATTACAAAGCAGCCATCATTAATGCATCGACGATTAGAGTCATAAAAGCTATGCTCTAGACGGTAACTTGGAAGTTTTGGCCTTCCATCAGTTTAATGTAGTAGACCTCTACGGTACCGACTACTGAGGCCGTCGCGTCAACGACAGTACTACCCCCCACAGGGACGACAACATTGAAGGCTGCTTGAGCCTTCGTCTTAGTCTACGATGCTGCACGCTACGAGGCCTGAGGACGTCCCTGACGTGTACCACGCAGGGAGGTCAGCAGGAGACCGCGGTTTCGACATAATAATGCGAAAGCATTATATTTCCCATGAGGCAGAAGCGTCGGCGGTGTCCGCAACTAGTGTTACCAAAAATCAATGTTACGTCATCAACGTCTTGTATGACGTCAGTAGTAATGCAGAAGATACTAAGTAGTATAACAACGTTAATTAGGAGTAATTATGGGTAATTAATTCGATTTAGAGATATAAAGTTAGGAGAAGTGGAGGTGGAGTACTGTGTAGGTAGAGTACAGCGCATTGAAGTGCCGCTGCTTCCTTTTTTTCGCCGTATAGATCCTTCGCTACGTGTGGCTGTTTGTCACTGGTTTAATGATGAAACTTTACCATTCTGACAAAATTTTATGGGAGATAATTACATTAATATTCAGCCAAAGAAAATAACTTAGAAGCAACAATCTGTTTAATTGTTTTAGAATTGACACTAAAAGAGAAAAGAAGTTGGAAGGTGATTCAACCTCTAATTGACGTTGATGAAAAACAATGTCTTCCTGAGTGAGTAGGGGGTGAGGATGGAGCAGAGTCACGGCGTACGGAATTTTAACAGCGAAGCTGTTTAAGCTGGAGGTGGTGTATGCCCGAAATGTGGGCCGATCCTGGTGGTTGCGCAGAAAGGGTCCAAGCGCAATGGCACATACCCCTGTGAACTAGCGAAGCTGTTTAAGCTCGAAGATGGTCCGTCGAGTGTACGCCGCAAAACCTCCGCCTGGCGATGACGTCCCCATGCGTCGCCTATCAACGCTTCGCCCCAGCTGCGCCGACCGCGCCGAGCCTCGCCACAGCTGCGTGAGCCGTGAAGTCATCACGCACGCCGCATCGCTTCGCCTTAACTTTGCCGAGTGATAACGTCACCGCGCAGTGCGGAGTGGCTACCGCGGCTGCGTAGAGGTGGAGCTAAGCGATGACGTCACTGCACCGACCCACGGGATATATAGCTCCGCGTCGTCGACGCGGCGACACAAAAGCACATCGCCGCGAAGATGTTGGGGCGGCCGAAAAAGAGCGTCACTCCAGAAGAAGAGGAAGCGTGGCTCGAAAGCCGCCGCGCCGCTACTTGAGAGCGAGTGAGACGAATTTGGTCCGATCCCGAGTATCGTACTGCCGAAGCGGCGGCGAAACGTCGGCGATTCGCAGAAGATACGGAGTTACGAGCCCGCGAAACCGAGGAAAAGCGTTTGAGCGGCTAGAAGCGTCCAGATACTTTAATGACCGAGTGTTCAGTGCGCCTTGGGCTGTCGATGATTCCAGGGTGATCTTGCGCTAAACGTGGCCTAGTCTCGAAGCATAACCTCGCAAAAGCTTGGCCGAACCGAGATAAAGCTAGGTGGAGTCGTCAGGTTCGCTGTTTGCCCAGTCTTCGCATCATTAGTGTGAAGCTGCCCTCATTTTTTATTGCATCACCCTTCGCGTGAGCGGAGTGGAAGGAACGTCAGACTCCTTAATTTTTTTTTTTTTGCTGCACTATCTTCTGGATCGGCGAACATTTTGAGTCTGCGCTATTCTCAGTATGCAATGGAGCCACGGCTGCGTTCTGTCTTCCGCTGCTGATATGGGCGTTAT
The DNA here is from genome assembly GCF_013339745.2 of Dermacentor silvarum. Lineage (NCBI taxonomy): Eukaryota > Metazoa > Arthropoda > Arachnida > Ixodida > Ixodidae > Dermacentor > Dermacentor silvarum. Next base: position 65,710,019 of record NC_051159.1, on the reverse strand, counting down.
GCGCACACACATTAACGCTCCCGCTGAGAGAGAGAGAGAGAAAGTTTATTTGAAAATGTGGAAGGGGGTAAAAGCGGGAATTAGAAGATTCATGGGTGGGGCCCTTCGTCCAGGGCTCCACTGGCCTTAGCCGCCCGCCGGACTTGGTCTAGGAGCGCAAGTTGCACTCCCAGGTCCGAGCTGGCGAGTTGTGCCTCCCATTGCTCCGTTTTGTATTGAATTCTTCCACCTAGAAATGTATCCAGATTTTCTGGCTTTTCTCTACACTCCGACGGGGTGTGATACAAGGTTGGCCTGTCACCGCACCACGGACAAGTGTCCCGGTGCAGCGTCGAATAAATTTTGCCTAATTTTGGAAATATTTGGGAAGACGTTCGTTTGTATTCTACGGATGTCTATTGCCTCCACCTCACTAAGATAATTGTGGGGAGCTCCGTACTTAAGACGTGTGTAGCGCTGGTGAGCAAGAATTTCTCTAGGCGTTATTATCTGTGATTCGTCTGAGGGTCCTGGATGCGCTGCTCGGTTGGTAAATCCTCGAGCTAGCACATCGGCCCTCTCATTGCCCTCGAGCCCGGCATGTCCCGGGCACTAGACCAGCCTATGATTTTGGGTTAGTCTTTGGCCCAGCAGCTTTTAGCGTCCGGTCATAAAAAGCCAGCACGCCTGCTGTGAGTCTGTTAAAATTAACGACGGCTCTCCTCTTCACTCCCACCATTTCAAGGCCAGGGTTATGACCATAGCCTCAGTGCTGGTGGCCGAGGTTGTTTTCGTTGACGCGCTCGCTACTAAATTCATTTCCTTGTCCACTATACACTGTGGCCACGTAGCTACGACAGTTATATCCCGCCGCTTCCACGCATGTCACGTTAGGCTCTTGTCCGACCCTCTTCCTGAGCCATTTGACTCTCGCATTTCTTCTTTTTGCATGGTGTTCTTTATGCATGTTTCTAGGAATTGGTGCTACCGATATTTTCTTGCGAGCTTCGCACGGCACATCCCCCAATTCCTCATCTATATGCTGGGGATAAGGCGGGGACCCTATCCTAACGAGGAGCTCTCTGCCTGATGGAGTTTGGCTGAGGCGATTTCGCTGGGATATAAGAGTCGCCGCTCTTAGTTTATTGTAGGTGTTATCTACCCCGAGTGCTAGAAGCCGTTCAGTTTATGTACTATGTGGTAATCCAAGCGCTTACTTGTAGGCACATCTAATGATGAAGTCCACTTGACTCTCTTCGCTCGTGTTGATCATGTGGTATAGACCATATACGTCACCCTAATTATGGAGTTTGAATAAGTCTGAAAATGTCATTCTCCTTCAGCCTTTCCTTGTGATGTGTGATGCGGTAAATCATTGCAGCAATTTACTTGACTGTGGTCCTTAGCGTAGTAATAGTGTAGTCTGCTCTGTGCTTATTCTGGACCCTGAATTAGCCCAGTATATTAAATTTGGTGACTGCTTTAATGGTGTGGCCGTCCGCTCTTAAATTGATGTCACCATTACTTCTGTAGTATTTCCTTCGAATTCGTATAACCTCTGAATTATCCGGCACACAGCCTAGCCCACTTTTCGTAGCGAAATGTGCTACTGCCGTTGCCGCCTCCTGTAGCGTTTGCTCCTTCTGTGCTAGGGGCCCTTTCATTCTCCAAAGGGTGATATTTCCCGCATATTAGACGTAACCCAAATGCGGGACTTCATCCAGAGCACGAACGCGTCTACGCATGCCAGTGTTAAAGAGCAACGGGGAAACGATTGCTCCTTGCGGCGTTCCCTTATTAGGCATTGCGAAAGGTGCCGACCTCTCTGGCCTAGCTATGCTTATATAGTCGCCGTTCGCCTAGAAAGGAAGGATCTTATGTAGTTGAAAATTCGTTCTGCGCATCCAATCGCGTTTAGTTCAGAGAGGGTGGCATCGTGCGAGATGTTTGTCCAATGCCCCTTTGAGATCAAGGGCCAAAATTAAGTGCTCGCTGCCTTTAGGCACACAACTTAGTACTTCCTCCTGTCAGAGTAGGAAAGCGTTCTGAGTTGAGAGCCCGTTTCTGAAACCAATCATGGTTGCTAGAAAACGATTTTCTTCCTTTATGAAATTTTGTAGTCGGGTTTCAATGACCCACTCGAAAGCCCGCTCGAAGTCGAGAGCGGGCTTCTTACCAGGTTTAGGTATCGTTATTATTTCGGCCTCCTTACTGGACAATCGGACGCTTTCCGTGCAGGTGCTGCTGGAACACCGACCCCATAGCTCGTCGGCCCATAAAGCGGTGAAGGCACTTTTGTGCTTCTTGAGGACGACGAGCTTGTGTGAACGTCTGTGACTATTAGTGCGATATCACACGCGTCAGGGAACTCCACCGCTAAATTCCTTTTTTCCTTCCCTCCTCTCTCTCCGTGCCATCTTTGTGTTCCCCTTTCCCATTCCCCCGGTGTAGGGTATCCAACCGGACGTTATTCTGGTTAACCTTCCTGCCTTCTTTCTTTCTCTTTCCTCCTCCTCCTTCCATTCCGGGGGGACGTGAACCTGAGACCAACAATGTTCGTTGAAGAATTTTGAGACTTCCTCGATCACTTTGTTACTTAGATTTCTAGTCACTGCATTCGTAATTAGATCTGAACCTGGGGCTGAGTTATGGTTTGCCGCCTGGGCCGTCGCATAGACTTATTCCGTATATGGATACCCAAAGGTTGCAGCTGCGTGCCAAACCACACCGTGCGGCATATACACTGATCTGAGCGGAACGGGTTGGTGTAACGCTGTCTAATCCTTATTATTGGGCAGTGACAAACGCCGGCGGCTTTACCTTGGCCTCATCTCGTGCATCATCGAAGTGCGACGCCTGCCACGCCGCTCTTTCCTGCTCGCGCCAGCATTGTGAGACGCCTGGTATCGGCCAGGGACATGTTTCTGCCGCGCAGCACCAGTTGCCTCGCGTGCTAGCTGCGTCGTCCGGACATACCACCGCAGCGTATTGTTAGAACGCCATCCCAGTGCAGATCGAACGCAACGCTATTTAGACAAGCTATCAAAAACCCTTTTCCTACTTTCGAATACGCCTGCCATATCTGAGATTTTATGCTTGTGTTCTATTCAGTTTCATTGCGTTATTTGAAAACTGTCACTTGTGCCCATTGTGTTAATTATATCTGTTGATATTAGAGACCTCCCAAATTGCGTCATATTTTGGACTGCATCAGCAGTATTCTATATCTGCAATCGTATTGCTTAATTGAAGCTGTATAGATTAATACCGTCTTCCACAGTTATTGCCCTTTCTTAGGGGTTCACAGCTAATTTTATCAGTAAGCTTTTCATCATCCAGCGTTGCGCACATACAGTACACTGTTCTCCGAGGTACTCATAGAACTGAAGATCTTGCGAAGAACGTGCGAAGGAAGGAAGGAAAGAAGGAAGGGACGGGGCGGAGAAGGAAAGGCACGGAGGTTAACCAGTTCAGCACAACCGGTTTGCTACCCTACACATGGGAGCGGGATGAGGGGGAATGAAAGATGGGGAGGAGAGAAAGAGCACATAGCACAGCACATACATCATCAGTCACAGTCCGTCACTCTTGCGTGGTACGTGACATCACTGTCACAGCCGCTTGTCCAAGCCCGTTTCTTTTGAAAGCCTTCGTCGCCTTCAGCTGCGATGTCTTCTGTCGACGACACGTGAGAATCGTTTCAATTGACATTGGTCTATTGTCAAGGTGCGCTAGAACGGACGCCAGAGACTGTCTCGGAACATTATATTCAGGACAGTCGCATAGAATGTGTTCTAGCGTCTCCTCGCAAAGACAGGATTGCAAAAAGCGTTGTCGGCCATTCCAATGAGAAATGAATAAGATTTCGTGAATGCCACCCCTAGCCATAAGCGATAAAGCATAGTGGCCTCTCTTCAGCGGAGTCCAGTTGGCATACAGAGATGCATCAAAGAGGGCAGGTGGTATTGACGATTGCTCCGGTTGGTCTGGCTGCTGGGTGCACACCATAGAGAGAACGTGATCTCCTGTGCAAGCACTCGAAGTCTGCTGGCTGCGTCGGACCGTGAGAGTTGTATGGCCTCTTCCTGTGTGTCGTCAAGAGCTGCCCGAGCGGAATTATCTTCGTCTTCGTTCCTATGACGCCGCAGTGACTTGGAAGCCACTGAAATGCCACGTGGTGTCCTTTCTCATGTGATCTATGGAGTAGGTATCTAACATCAAATACGAGCTGTTCGTATGGCCCGCGATGCAGAGCTGATAGCACAGATTGTAGGGCTGCCTTCGAGTCACTGAAGATTGACCATTGTCGAGGTGGTTCCCGATTGACGAAACAAAGTGCAGCGCAAAGAGCAGCTAGTTCGGCAGATGTCGATGTCGTTTGGTGGTCAGTCCTGAAGCTGATGGTACTAGCTCTTGCTGGGACAACCACAGCACCGGACGAACACTGGAGGTTTGTGGAACCATCAGTATAAATATGTACACTGTCCGCATACCTTTCGTGTAGAAGAAGCAGATACAGTTGTTTCAGCACAGGTGACGACAGCTCAGATTTTATTCTTGATTCCTGCTACACTGAGATGTACTGTGGGGCTAATAAGACACCAAGGGGGTATCGATGTTTTAGATGCAGCGGTGAAGCCCGAGGGAAGTATGTCGTTGAACTTGATGATAGTTTTAGAGAACGATGTTTGGCGCCTGTCTGAAGGTAGTGTTGCAAGGCGGTGATTGGGGGCACGTGCAAAATGTCTGATGTGCGTTCTCAGGGCTTCCATCGTAATGTGAGTTTTCATCGGATGGTCCCGAGCAATCGCAATAGTTGCGTCCGTTGACGTGCATCTGGGCAAACCAAGGCAACCTCTGAGTGCTTGAGCTTGTTCTGCCTGCAGAACACGAATATTGGTCTTGCAAGTGATGTTCAGTACAGGTAGACTATATATTGAAAACCGAGAAAGAGAGCTCTCTAGAGTTTCAGCATTGCGTCTACGGACATCCCCCACGTCTTTCCTGTCAAGTATTTAAACAACTGGGAAGTTGCTGTCAGCGCCGTTTCATGTAGGCCACGTGCGGGCTCCAGCAGAGGTCTTGGTCAATGATTACGCCAAGAAACCTGTGTGTTCTGACATAGGAAATGGTCCGCCCATTGATTGAGATGACATAAGGCGTCATTGGTTTTGCGAGTAAATGCCACTAGTGCGCATTTTTCTGGTGATATGCCGAGACCTTGTTTACACAAGTAGCTCTCTGTCAAAGTTGCTGCGCTCTGAAGCCGCGCACGTATCTGAGTACGTGTGACTGCCGAAGTCCAGACACAGATGTCGTCTGCGTATACTGAAATCTTGATGGTAGTTGGTAACTATTCAGCAAGTCCAAGAATAGCGAGGTTGAATAGCGCCGGGCGGAGATGCGCCTTGAGGAACGCCTCTGCTGGTATAGCGTCGCGTAGTCGGGCCATCGTCAGTTAACACAAAGAATGGTCTTGCAGATAGGTAACTTGCAATCCACAAAAAGACTCGACCACCTAGGCCAACCGTCGCAAGGGCATCGAGAATGGCATCATGTAATACGCTTTCGTATGCGCCTTTCACATCTAAAAATAAAGCTGCAGATGAACGCTTACGGGACCTTTCGTGCTGAACACACGAAACGAGATCAACTACATTGTCGATGGAAGAGCGTTCACGTCGGAAACCAGCCATGGAATTCGGATAAATCTTCTAGTGTTCAAAGTACCATTCCAGGCGGCCAAGGATCACCCATTCCATTATCTTTCCTACGCAGCTGGCCAGCGCTATTGGGAGGTAAGAGGTGAGCTCGAGTTGGGATTTGCCCCGCTTCAAGAGCGGCACCAGGCGGCTTACTTTCCATTCGTCAGGAACATTTCCCTCCTGCCATGAGGAGATGTAAAGACTCAACAATTCTTTCCGTGCGGATTCTCCGAGATAGCACAAGGCTCGGTGTGACATACCATCTGGACCCGGAGATGAAGAGCGCCTGCAGAGAGCTAGTGCCGCCTCGAGCTCCTTCATTGTAAAAGAGAGGTCCATGCGGCAATCACGCGAATGGGAGACGTCACCTCGGACTGGAGGATCTGGACGAGTCGCTTGGTCGGCGAGCCGCGCACAAAAGTATTCTGCAACATCGATGTCTTGCCGCCCTTGGAAGAGCACGAGCACCTTGACTGGAAAACGCTGTTCCGGAAGGCAACGCAGACCTTGCACCGTTTTCCAAATGTGAGACAGTGGCTTGCGGGGGTCTAGTGTCTGGAAAAACATTGTCCAACGTTCCGACGCTAATCTATCCATACGACGCTGAATCTTCTTTTGCATCCTCCTCCTGGGTGCCCTAAAGTCATGGATTGATTTTGTACGCTGATATCGACGTTCAGCCCGGCGACGAAGTGCTCGAAGTCGCTCTAATTCCATGTCGAAGTCGTTCCGCGTGGAGGAGATCGTCATCATGCGAGTGGCGTTTTGCATCGTGTTTTTAACTGTTTGCTCTAACCCAGAGGGTAGGCCCTCGCGGCAAGCATCTTCCATATCAGATTTGAAGTTGGCCCATTGAATCGCCCGAATGGTCTTCCGTGGACCAGATATAGACGACAAGCCTTTGATGTTAAGATAGGTGGGAATGTGATCACTCCCACGCGTCTCAATATCTGGAAACGACTTCACACATCTAGCGAGAGAGTTGGAGACGAAAACAAGGTCGAGGCAGCTGCCGTATGTCACGCCTCGAAGAAAGGTGGGGCTACCATCGTTCAGGAGAGTAAGGTCATAGTTGTAGGCGATGCTTGCTAATCTTCGTCCTTTTGCATTTGTTCTTGTACTTCCCCATGCCGGATGGTGTGCATTGAAATATCCCACGATGACTCATGAGGCAGGACACACACTCAAGATATCCGATAATCTTTTCGTATCAAAATTGCTTGAAGGCGATATATACATGCCTATGAGAGTAAACAAGAGTTTGTTCTTTTTAACTGTGATGTGAGAACGTGCGAAAAATGATGAAATGATACCTACCATGGGGGGGGGGGGGGGGGGGGGGGGGGGGGCATAGAACCAGGTTACTGTACTATGGGCGTGCTTACAAGAAACAGTTAGCAATCAAATACTTCCTTCAAGAAAAATGAGAGGAACAAAGACGGGGTGCGCCCCATTCCACAGAGCGGTTTTACGTCAGCTCGTTCCCAAACTTCGAAAAATGAGAGCTCGTGTACCGGAGCAGACTGCATTTAAACGCAGATGCTAACACGTTTATAATGAAATTTCTGCTCAGTCACTGGTAAGTAACGCGAATGAAATAGATACCTCCTTCATCAAAATAAGTAGGAGTGCATATCGTTTAGTTTGAAGAGCTTATTATTCTTCGCTCAAGCGTATATACCATCGTCGCCACCTGCAGCTCAAGACCAATTTCGTCGACATAAGTTTTCAGGTTAGAGATGCGCCGCTGGACAGACTCAACTTTCTCACGCTCGCGGATTGGATAGAGATGTAAGCGCATGCAGGCACATTGCATGACGTATATACCACGTGGAAAGTAACAAAATGCGTTGCGAAAGCTTCTCTTTTTCATGAGTGGGCGAAAGGAACTGAGGGACTCGGATGATGGAGTTGACTGCATTGAAACGGTGGCGACATTTTAACGCGCGATTATTATTATTACCACGTTACTCGCGCGACGATGAGCACCTTCCTGCGCGCCGCTTCTGTGCTTATGGCGTCACGGAGAGGAGGGATGCAGTCGGGCGGACACAGTCAAGGTCAGATAAGAGAAGCGGGGATGCGACGTTATGAAAGAACAAGGCAAGAGAAAAGATATTAGAGGGAAAAAAAAACTGCATGGTTCATATGGCGGTTGCCACATATTCGCGGTTCGGCGGACGTGCAACGTTTTTGCTGACATGTTTTTCTTACAGCGGAGAAAACCAAAATGCAAAAATAACTATCACGTATCGGCCTGAGCTTGTTCGTGACGGCGAAAAAACGCAAGCTGCAGCGAAGTGCCCGGCCGATTGTAACAATCGTTCGCGGCGCAGCCCTGTCGTTCTGGTCGAGCGGAATTCCCACAGCTGTTATGACTAGGATACTATGTAGCCACTCTGGTAACTTGTTATTGCGCAGTGCTTCCGTAGGCAGTGCTACTAATTGCGATGTGCAAAGCGATACGTCATGTCGTGTGCGCTGGATGGCGCACGCTATACTATGTATCTCGTGTTTGCCTTGGAGTGGCTGGTAAAACGTCGTCGCCTTGAAGCGTATAAGGGACGAATGTCGGCCCAGAGAGATAGCGAGTGAACGTGCACGGCTCCAGCTTTTAATTACAACTTTTCAAGGAGCACAGTGCATAAACGCCGCAGGTGTTCTCTCGACTCACTGACCAGAAACCAGTTGTAAACTACTGCGCAGTGTATATGCAGTTCCTCGTGTGGTCTCGTTGCGTACGTGGTGGTTTGCACGTTGCACCGCGCAGGGTTCACGTAGTTTCTTGGCTTCGTGTCACTGGTGGCGCTATCTGGCGTGACGATGGTGATTCATTCGCTAATGAAAAAGCGCTCAAGAACGGGCTATATGCAAGTCTCTGGTGACAATTTTGGAAGGTATTTTTCTTGTGTGTGTGTGTGTGTGTGAATGCGGTGCCTCTCACGTACGCTCAAATCTTAATCTGGCTTGAACTGTGTGCAATGATTTTTCATTTCCGAAAGGTCGGGCTGCAACTCGATGCGAGACTCGCAAATACGCGCTAGAACACTTCTCAACCACCTGATTGGAATCTCGCCTGTATAATGCTCGAACTCTGGTGTGATTTGGTGTTATGTGGTTTGCATCCCTATCCGCTTTCCTTTTCTTTTTCTCCTCTCCCCTTCAAGCGTGTGGGCGTAGTGTTCCTTTCAGGAGACAATTGCTATATATCCCGCTTCTATTACTTATTGTGTGGTGTCCAGAAAATTTTACGTGGCAAAGGAAGTAAGAAATATATTTTCTGGGAGAGAGAGAGAGGGAAAGAAATAGAAGAGAGGAAAGGCAGGGAGGTTAACCCGATGCCCGTCCGGTTTGCTACCCTGCACTGGGGGAAGAGGGTATAGGGATGAAAAGAGAGAGAAAGGAAATAGAGAGAGCACAGTTTCGCGCACATTCAAACTTCGCACGAAGTCTACAGACGGTAGCCAAGACCTGTCGACTTGAGGTAGTACAACAAGGCTTTCGTGGCTTTCTGTGCCATCGACGCATATACGGCCATGGTCCAAGGATCTTCATTTCCAAAAATGGTCGAGAGTACAGCCGGTTCAATGCGGTCCGGAGAGCTTCACGCTCGACGTCGAACTGTGAACAGAGACCTAAGACATGTTCAATTGTTTCTCTGGTTAGACAAGAGTCGCACATGGGCGTGTCCCCCATTCCAATGCGGAACGAGTAGGCGTTTGTAAATGCCACCCCGAGCCAGAGGCGGCACAAGACTGTCGCCTCAGAGCGGGGAATGTTTGATGGCACTTGTAGGATCAAGGATGGGTCAATTTTGTGGAGATGACACTTCGGGAGGTTAAGAGAAGACCAATGTTTGTATGTCATAGCTTTAGCCACGATATGAAGTTTTCCTGCAGCGTCGGTCCTGGATAAGGAGATTGGGACTGGTCAGGCCTTCCAGATGAGAAGATCGTAGTTAGCTCGCGAAGTTCAGAGCCTGAAAAAGTCTTCTTCATCGGTATCTCACATGACCCACGGCGGCTGAAGCACCGACCCGGTACTGGTTAGGAGGCGGTCGAATGATACGGCTTAGGACGCGCGACGTGGACTACGTCGGTGCGAGGCTGAGCCACGGTGGGGTCAAGAGGGGCGATTTCGTAGGTGACGTCGGTTACTTGACGCAAAACGCGGTAAGGGCCAGAGTAGTGTGAAAGCAACTTCTCCGAGAGGCCAGCGCGTCGCGACGGTGAACAAAGGAAAACCAGGGCGCCCGGTCTGTCATAATATGTGTACATTAATAGTGCACCAATCAATAAATAAATCAATCAATCAATCAATCAAATACTTATTATAGTACTCAGGTACAGCTAGCTACGGAGCCTTCGTACTGGTGCACTTAGAAAAGTAATATGCGAGACAATATGTACAGAGAAGACAAATGTAGTATAGAGAAAACAGTGTGAGACAGGGAAACAGAAACATAAATTAAATAAATAAGTAATAATAATAATGAACATGTACAGACACTGTTTTGCGAATAAGTAGACCAAATTAATATTCCACGTCGACTACGACAACAGTACTACAAGAATAAGAGAAGCCTGAGCATGGAGCGAAGGTTTAACATCGCTATTCGACGTCAATGATCGCATGTGGTTACGTCGATGCGCTTCTGATGTATCGGCGATCATCGCGGTAGTTCTGTGGAAGCCGGTGGAATCTCTCAGTGGGAACGTGCGTTAAGAACGACCATCTCATCGAAAGAGCGCGTTGCACTGGAGCACAAGGATGACGACAATGATGAAAGTGCGATCGGGAAGAACCCCAACCGGACGCTCATGCAGTGAGCTAGATGGATAAACCATACTTCGAGAAGATAGGTGGGTTTTCACCCATGCAGTTGTCAAGGTAAGGAGAAACGGAGGATACGCTGTCATCGCGCAACCTTGCGCTGCGCAGTGAAAACAATCCTTTTTCCGTTTTATTTTTACCCCAGACGCAGTTTTTCTCATTGTCTCCCGCAGACTTCTATTTCTTGGAAACTACGTCATCGCCCGACATGGCTTAACACAAGACAGCACAAACATCACGAGTGGGCGTATAGCCCCCTGTATTCTATATACAGGGTGTTTCAGCGAACACTTTCAAAATTTATTTAAGGTTGCCCGTGGCACATAGCCCAATTCTAGTTAATGAGCTGGTCTACTCGAAGAGGCGGACATCACTTGCACAAAAAATTGAAATGCATAATCGACTAATTAACAAAAATTCACTAATTCAGTTTTTAAATCATTACCTAGCAGCTGATGGACCATATTGCAATTTACAAATTGTAGCCATGGAGTTCGCGAGGCTGATCCACTTAGAATTAATTCTCAGGATGACACCAGTTTCGAGATATTAATTCCCGAACTTCGCGGAGAAATGCATTGGCGTTCCAGTTAATTTTGTGCTTCAATGCATGAATTTTGTTAAGAACCTTCGAGTAGACCAGCTCAACAACTAGAATTGTGCTATCTGCCACAGGAAACCTTTAAGAATTTTTGAAAGTGTTCGGTGAAACACCCTGTATATACCGCTAGATATTCCCCGGTCAGCGGCGCTGTTTTAACGCGGCAGCGTCGGGTCCCGTGTCACAGAAAATCCGGTGTCGGCGTCGGCGGCGTTGTCCGTTAGAGAAACATTATATTTAGGTATATGCCACGCCTTGCTATATGACATGCGGTATATTCGGGTTGTATTGTCACACCATTCCATCACTAAAGTTGCTCATATCTTGTCTTCTTGACCTTGACATTGTTATGCCTAGGAATTTTCAGCATGACAGCCCACAAAGAAATGTCGTCAAACAAGACACCGATAGCACTCAATCCTTTTCTATGCGACTTTGCGCAGCGACACAACAAGCACCACCTGAATATGCTCACCGCATACCAGTATACGCTGTCAAGCGCATCACTCCTTTAATCAGAAAACAGAATTGATTACTTTGGTTATATTGGCCATCTTCGTTCTCGGACGTCCTCCACTATAAGTGCACTTTCTCTCGAGCAAGTGAATTTCAGGCCGCATTCTCCACCGAACGACAAGTAGCTCTTTGATACGCACGTGCTGTCGCGCGACAACTTTGTATCATCTGAAGGTTTATAGATCCTGTGGTCGGCCGGTGGCGCTGTGTCGTGTTTCGCCGTCGCCTGGGCTGATGGTTGCTGGGAGTGCTTTTTTTTACGTGCAGGCATACCTGCCCTACCTGTCGAATCGGCGAAATTATATTTCTCGCCGCGAGGGAAGCGAGCGCTACGTATGGCTGCCTCGGCGGCAGCAGCGTATGACGCGGCCGCGCGCGGCCACCTCATACGCACCTTGAAAGCGATCTGCGATGCGGACTGAGTCTAGGCGTATGGGCGCACCAGGGAGGTTTCACCGATGGCCGATAGCTTCGTGTGCGCTATTAGCACCCATAGGCTTGCGCGTCACCCGCGCTCACGAAGTGAAACGTCACTGTGACGTCTTTCTGCTAAGCCCGCTGCTCGCAACGTGGCGAGATGCGCCGAAATGTGCCCTCGTTTCACGGGTATACAATACGCAGTTCAATGCCACATATTTTGGAACCTATACATGTGATTACTTTCGCTGTTCCTATACCGCACTCAGCGGCCACAACTTCTGCTGGCAGCCGAATTTGGCTACACATCTTCTTTGACGCCAACTTTGGTTAGTATAGACGTATGTGCCACTGGGCATGCGCCGCTCTTCAATGAACCTCTTTGACGCCAACTTGGGTCACGTGGTTGTTATGTGTCACAAGGTATGTCCCGCCTCTCTATTATAATCATTACATAAAATGTATCATCATTAATTACGCACTCACCATCAGATTGATTGCAAATAGCATTAAAGTCGTCAATCACTTTTAGAGGGATAGAATCCGCCGCCATGTTTTATTGCTTTCCTTGCTTTTATTTTTTATTTTAGCGTTACGATGTCGCTATAAGCGGAAATCACGGTGGTTGCCATTTCACTTCAGCAATGACTGATGTGGCGATGACTTTCGGAACTGTTGAACGCTGCACCTTCACCATTTCTTTCTCTCTTTTTTTTTTTTTGCTTAAATTTCTGGGTTGTTATAGCACGGCGATCGCTCACACACGCACTTGTGCAAACGCTTCACTCAAATATTGCGCAACAAACGTAAAGAAAACCCACGCATAAATTTTTTCAACCTTTTATTTTATTTCATCCGTGCAATATACTGTATAGTCTGTTTCCACTTTCCTTCATAACGTTAGTGATCAATCAAAAAAAAAAGCTCTTAATTGGACCCATAGCGTCAAGGTTTCCGAAATCCTGGTATACTTTCGAGGCTCTACATCATTGCTCAATGAATGAGTAGACGTTACGAAGGCGAGTAAGTAGATAGCACCAATGTCAGGTCCACGCGATCTCCGTCCGTAAAGCTAACAGCCAAGCGATCAACGACACGGCTTTAACGATCTAGAACACCCAAGTCGCCGGCCATCCGTAATCGCCACGGCGCAGCGGCAACGTACACGCGTCGAGAAAGCTCGCCCCAGACAAGAACGATCGAGGAAGTCATATAACACAGGTAATTGATTTTGGCCGAGTTCTCGCCGACTGCGTTCGAACACACACACACACACACACACACAAATGGACCTGCAAGAGCGGCTTGGGAGTTAGGGCTCCGTGCCATATGATAAACCAATACGAGAACCATGAAACGGGATATGGTTGAGGGATTACTTTCAGATACCGGAGCTCCGTAGCAACTCGGGCGGCGCTTGAAATATAGGACAAAAAGGAGCGGTTACGCGGAAAGAAGTGTCAGCAAGAAGCACGCGCGTAGTCGTTATGCGTTAGGTGTGCACAGCACCAACGCTCAGAAGCAGCATTAAACGTGAGCGGCGTTTAAAGCAACATAGCAGTCCTTGTGCCTGCATTAAGGTCACGTAAACTTCCACAACTGCTTTGCTTGAGTCGAGAAGAGGCATATAGTCTCAGCGCGGTTTTACTACAAAGCTCTATAACACTGAGCATTCGAGCCGACAAGCGCCCTTGCGTTACGCCGAAAAGATAAGACTCCGCGACGCGTTTGTTTGCCAAGAAGGTAAAAGCGCGGAAGCATGAACACGGCAGGCCATGACCAATATCTTGTGCATGTGGCGTTTCCGCCTTGACCACACCTTGCTTAAACATAATAGCAACCGCCCTCAGTAACAGGTGCCTAATCCTTAAGCGCAGTGTTTTGCAATCTCTCAACAAAAGCTGGGCACGTTCAGGAAAGCAGTCCCGTTTTTTTCCAGTCTACAAGCAGTGGTCAGTTACTTGGGCATGTAGTTCCGGCGCTGTATAATGTAACTATATAAATACGAACACTTTCACAAGTTCCAGCCCCCATTAAATGACTCAAAACGCAGAAGTGTACTCATGTTCCTTCAGAAAGCTATATCAGTACAAAAAAAAGTGAGAAGTAATGTGCCATTCATATGATTATTATCATTATCCTTGATGCAACCTTCACTTATTAATTCACTTTCTGGCTGTAACACAGTAGACAAGGTAATTTGACAAATGAAGTAGACAAGGTAATTTATTCCTCAATCTCTGCACAGCAACCACTTTATAGCAGAAAATGGCGAAACGTCGTCAGTGTTCGTGCGTATTCAGCCGATATGGCCAATTTCATCTAGCTGAAATTAGCTCTCGCAGCAGTGACGTGGCCGTGGGTTAGTTAGCACTAATGTTCACTTACGCACTTACCTATGCGACACTCGTTTGCATTGCATGCCCACGTGAGCGCGATCCACGGCCGCGCGATGTGCTCAAAGGCAATGTAAGCACTCTATGAATACTCGCGTCTAGCATGTCTGATTTCACCTCATGATACGCTATACGCCGTGATCCGCAACATTAGGCTCTGTAATTGACACCAAAGAACCACTATGTAGGGTTCTTCCACGCAAGCTTTTTTTCTCGAACTTTAAGGAGTACGATTTGCCGCCGCTCAAAGCCTACTAACTGTCAAACTGTAAAAACCAGCCGTCACTTTAACATTCAGGTTTTATCATTTTTGTCAAGCCATCGGCGTCTGTCCGACAAAACGCTTCTATCGCCGTGGAGAAAGTCACTAATACCACATTAAAAAATACTAACAAAATAAATAATAAATAAATAAATAAATAAATAAATAAATAAATAAATAAATAAATAAATAAATAAATAAACGAAGCCTGTGATAATAACCACGCGATTCAATTGACTGCCGTGTACCAGTACATCGTCTAAAAAAGAAAAACAAAAATATTAACAGCGCAAATAACGGGACGTGCAGAGACTCAGACAGACGAAGCGCTGCTTTTGTCTCAGTCTGCACGCCCCGTTTTTTGCGCTGTCACTCTTTTTTTTTCTTCGTCTTTTTTTTTTTTTCAGACATGCACCAAGCGGCTTAAGTTAGCATTGTATTGCAGTACGTCGTGGTGCACGCCTTACAAAAAATGACTGCCTGCCGTTATTCTGACGCGGTTAAGTGCTTGCAAATAGAGCGGCCAATATATTTCCCGCCATTTACTGGAGCAGTTTTTACCATGTAGGTCACGTGAGGCATTCTCCCTGTCTTTCCTCTCCTTGCTCTCTCTCTCTCCCAAGTTAACGCTGCTTACGTTTGGATGTGCGCCTCAAATGAATGCATATAAACCAACAGCGATGCTAAATTACGCCCTTGTTTCAGCGGGGCCTCTCGCCGAACTGTCCTCGTCGCACTGCTAGGTGTTATACGGTATATATATATATATATATATATATATATATATATATATATATATATACGGCTGCCGCACCTGCTATTTCTTCTCCGCTCGCTTACTCCACGCAGGCCAGATACTTCACCAACCACTGGCTTCGAAGTTGTGAACATATCACGCACTGTGGCAGTTCGATCTAAGAGAATCTTTGGTGAGCTGGCAAGGCGAAACTGCATATGGCGGCAAGAGACGAGCCGCGGACTTCGCCGACGTCCGATTGAACGCCATCCGCAGCAATCAGTAGAGGCAACGTAAAAACGCAACACAGAGTCACCACCGACCACAAGATATAAACCTTCGGCCAAGGAGCGCACGTTTAGACAGCGCTTTTGACGCGAAATGGTGTGGAGATTGTTACACATTTAAAACTTAGTCCCAAAGATATGGGCTGTTATAGAAGGAAAACGTCGACTTGGCATTGCTTTTGAAGCTGAATGAGGTAGAGTCTGTTACATGTTATTTCTTTCATAGCCACATATATTGCTCAAGCTATATGTGCAGTTCCTGCCAAAATATTTCATTACAATACTTCCATGCAAAAGATATATATTCAAAGCACGAGCGCTATAATTCCTCTTTCAGTTGCACTTTTTATAGTGACATTGCAATAAATTAATATAACAAGACTGTTTTTCTTAAAATGTTAGGCTACATATTGACGTCACGGAGTTCCGTGATAACTCGTTTACGTTTAAAAATACCATGAAACCAAATCGTTGAGCTTAAATTACGCATTGAATGTTAAACCGTACGCGTCGATCTCACAGCAATCTAGTACAATTTGAGTGCATTCGGTGCAGTAGAACATTTGTATTTGAATTCTTACAGTGAAGCTGTAAACCTCTACCCCCTACTGCATTTGTCGTGTCCGCGGACAAAAAGATAACGAATTTAGTGGGCCGATCCCGGAGGGGTGCAATACCGGGCCGACCTGCAGCGGAGGTGAAGCAGGCTTCAAGCACTCCACCCCTAATAATAATAATAATAATAATAATAATAATAATAATAATAATAATAATAATAATAATAATAATAATAATAATAATAATAATAATAATAATAATAATAATAATAATAATAATAATAATAATAATAAAGCAAGATGCATTCTTTCAAGTCGATGGATATACTACAATCGTTTGTGAACAGCACATGGACTCACGAGCAGGAGGCATTGTTGTATACGCAACGGACAAAATGTATCTACAACCTCACATCCTTGCCTCGTAAGACGACAATGCCACGACTGTGGCGATGTCTGTACCATATATGGTACGAAAGGCGGAATTGTTATATTCACTGGGTCGACAGGGTGTCACAACTGTCATGTACCAAGGTTTAAAAATATGCAAATGCCACGAAGCTGGACAGAAACAAGGTAATGTTGTTTGACGTCGCTTGGAAATACTCGGATTATTTTTTAATTCCACTTAATTACATAATTAGTCTTAAATAGTTAATCAACTTGTCAAATATTATAATTTGATGAAAAGTGTCAATGAAAAAATTGTAGACCAACATAAAAACCCCCGACACAGCTTTATGTTGCTCAATACGTGCTACACAAAGGTGTTTTTTCGAGCGTGAAAGGAGACCGCGAATACACGCAAAGTGCCTCGAGCGGCCAGTAGCGCGGCAGTTTTGCCGTTTCCGGAGGTGCCCGTTCATTTCGTCACTACTCAGTGTCGCCAGACTACTTCACGGTTCAACTGCGAATATAAGTGTTCTACTGCACCCAATGCACTTAAATTGTGCCAGCTTGCTGTGGGACGCGTACGGTTTAACATGCAATGCATAATTAAAGCTGGAAAATTTGGTGTGATGGACTTCCCGGACTGTTTAGCGTGTGGTGTTGCTGAGTCTATAGACCACGTCCTCGTGGTGTGCCCTGTGTATGCGCGCGAAAGACTGACACTGGCAGCTACCTTGAGACATTTAGACAACAGACCACTTTCGGAGGACCTCCTGCTAGGCTCATGGCCGGAGAGTTGGCAGACGATAGAGGCAATGCATGCTCTTTCACGTTTCTTAGGCGACACGGGCCTGGACTCGTGCTTGTGATGGTAACATTTATGCGATGTGTTCTTTCACCTCGTTTCTCCCATTATTATCCCCCATTATGACCCTCTTTCTTCCTCTTTTCCCTTCCCTTACGTATAAAGTAGCAGGCCAGATACTCCACTTTCCGGCCGACCTCTGTATAAAAAATACATTTTCCAATCAATAAACTACTTCTTCTTGGTGTGATGGGTCCTTTAAACGTAAATGAGTTATCACTAAATTCCGCGACGTCCATAAGTAGCCGAACATTTCAGGAAAAACGAGCTTGCTGTATCAATTAAATGCGATGTCACTAAAAGGCGCACTTCAAAGAGGAAATTGAGTGCTCGTGCTTTTAAACGTTGCTGTTACATGGAAGTAGTAATGAAATATTTTGGCAGACACTGCAAATACAGTGCGAGCAATATATGTGGCTGTAAACGAAATAATGTTTAACAAACTCTACCCCCATTTAGCTTCAACAGCAATGCGAGTATGTCACGTCCATTTATAATAGCGAATATCCTTCGAGGCTAAATATTTGTAAGGTATGAAACCCTACAGTGCATGCATGCAAGCTCCAAGTGAACTTACATATCAATTTATTTGTGGGTGACAATTTTTATTTGTTAATTTTCTTTCTGTGTAGAAGGCACTATGGCTAGAGCGACAAGCCTGTCATTGAACTTGGCGCCTGAAACGTCAAGGCAGGCTTCAAGGCGAAGTGAACAAGGCATACAAATACCAGATGCACATACATAAACTTTTTCAGGTTGCTGCAAGATTCACGCACAAAGAAAGAGAAGTGGGCGATATCAAGCACACCACACGCGCAGGACGTCAACCAAAACTGACGTCCCTCCTCTGCACAGTCGGTTGTTTTCTTTGACTTCGTCAACATAGTGACATACAAGAATTAAAAAAAAAGAAAGTCTCGCGTTTCATTTTGCTTAGTTTCCTTTCTTTTTTTTTTTCATAGTTTCGTTGTTGGCACTTTTCTCTAAAGAGCATCAAGACTTTAAAATGCAGTCAGAATTTCTCAGAACGAACGCTTCTCAGGGCCCCTTTTAGAGCCCGCGGACGTCGACAAAACCAGCCACGCAAGCTGGCGTTCTGTACTTTCTCTTCATAATTTAAAGTGTATAGAAAGAAATCAGAATGCATAGCTCCTTGCAATATAGCTTTTAAAGCGAGCGAAAAAAAAAATAACAGTCGAGTGCCGAAGAGAAAGAACGACAGAATGGGGCAGTTGGGTGGTGTATATAGGGTGGGGAGAGTTTGAGGAAACTCGCATCACGTGAACATATATACGACGGGGTGTGTGTATGTTTACCGTGCAGTATATACCACCATATTTATTCATTTTTAAGTCGCCTGTTTGCTTGGCCTCGCTTCCTTCCGCAGCGCCGGTCCCCACGCGGCCGAGGCGGGATTTAATGTGATGCCCATGTTGCGGTCTGACGTATTTTCGGGGACGCTGGCAAACGACCCGAGAGAGCGCCAAGCTCTTGCCGTAGAGCGGCGATATACGTGAAAAGAGTCGCGGCAAAAGGCACGACGCACAAACAAAATATTAAGAAAAAGAGGACGTACACGAAGAAAAGAAGAAACGCGTGCCTTGCTGCTATGGATATGCGGTCGGAGGTGAACGAAGCCACGGAGCGGGCTCCGGCTTTCCTCAATAGCTGCGCACGAGACCTTGATCGTATGCGTATATGGTTACAGAGCAAGGTTGCAGCTCACAAAAGAATCAACGAGTATCCTTGCTTCGTTTGTTCTTGTCAAAAGTAACAAACTCTGAGAGAAAAACAAGATGACTGCGAATACGAGAGGAGCAACATTCAACCATAGTCGTTTCGAAGGGCTGTATATCAAAACATCAGGGGTCGGTAGCGCCTTGGAATATACCGCGCGCACACTCCGTATATTGTAGGATGTACTAGTACAGTCGAACCCGAATATATCGAATCTAAAGGGGATCACAAAAAGTTCGATATATAGGTAATTCGATATATAAAATAAAAACTTTCTACAAAAAAATTTCAAGGGAATTTTACTGCTGTTCGTTAAACACAATAATTCGTTATAGTGAGTTCGATATATCCGGGTTCGACTTTATGGTAGGACGTAATAACAATGGTATGGTATGATAAAACTTTATTACGATCCCTCGGAAGCGCGCGTCAGCACGTAGCGGGCCGCTCCCACGTCGGTACAGAAAGGCCGAGCCTCTCTGCTGCGTCGCGGGCCCGGTGGACAGCCCATAGCTGTGCTTCAAGATCGGGGCTGCTTAGGGCAGCCTTCCATTTGGACGACGTGACACGTAAGAATGACATACGTATTTAGGAAGGTACACCGGGAAATTTTTGTTACACTTGCGCACATTTGTGGGCCACGCCCTATGACATCGTTATTATTATTGTCTTGTACAAATGTAAGCAGGACACGCGAATGGGGGCGCCCAATCGAATCGACTGATCTACAGCTTACGATGCGTGAACCGAGAGTGATTTCCGGTCGTGAACTTTATCGAACCATCACGAGAGACACGTCGACGGCGGGTATCACTACCATTGCAGAACTTTCGAAGCTATAGAACATTTCAACCCGGTGTTGAAGAGGGCCTCGTTTGTTTACGCTGATTTTATTCTATCACGAAGCGAGAAAGCGTCAACATAGCGCAAGGCAAGGCTGTAGCGTTACAGTGCTCCGCGCTTCCAGTCGATTTTCAGCACCTTTACCGTATCATAGACGAAGAATCTACTGAAATCCTGCGAGAAGTGATTTGGCTTTAGAAACACATGAAACGAGCATCGCAAAAAGCAGACCGCCGATCCATCACCGCCACTGCCAATAACAACGTCACTCCTAACATTATCGTACACTCACGTGTGCCTTAAGATAACAGGTACCACGCAGTTTGCACATGAAATACTGTTGTGGTTTCTGCTTTGACCGAGCTGATGTAGATGATAATGTTGCACACAACGCCATTGACCCTCCCATGCGTTGAGCTACTACGCAACTCCCGCTTTCCCGGTTCTTGTTAAACGTGGTTAAGCAACAAACTTTGAGAGCAAAACAAGATGACTTTGCGTACACGGGACGAACAACGTTTAACCACGGAGTCTATGTGTTTCGCCCCAAGCTTCGCCAAGCCAGCGTCCCCTGCACTCGCGAAGTTGCTTCTTTCTGCAACTCTGTGAACACAAGGCAATCCGTTTCCGCGCGACCCGATGTCTGCAACGTCTCTTTCCGGCGTCGCGAGGGCCGTCCGCACGGACTTAAAAAGGCGCCGCTCCAGCTGAGCTCGGGCGCATATACGTCCGCATCGCAATACACAAACAAGCATCCCCCAAAACCCGGCGAGGGTATAGGCTACATGGGAGAAGCACACCAGGGTGAAGGGGGGGGGGGGGGGGGGGGGGGCCAATGCACAAACTCAAAACAAGCTCAGAGCTTGCGCGCGCGGAAGGGGAGACGGTCGCGGCCAAGACGGATTGATGGAATACCTTGGGCCCCGACCGTGCGTCCTGGCTGCCGCCGCACGTTTGCTTGAGGGCTGCTGCTGCTGCGTGCTGGCTTGTGCTGGTTGGTGCCTGCTGCGGCTTCTCATGGCGCACACAGCGGCGGCTGCAACGCTTGCAGACAGGAAGCAAAAGAAACAAGGATCGCGAAAGGCGCGCCTTTTTTTCCGGAGACTTTTCAATCTTTTCAAAGTGGTCCGCTGCATGCAGGCTCTGCCGTGTGCGTGCGTGCGTTGTGTGCGTGTTTGTGTGCGTGAGTGGTGCTGGTTTCTGCGGCGTGGCCCGCTTGGCTTCGCGGCCTCTGAAGGCGGTGGCGGACATGCTGCTGCGCAGATGTGGCGACGACGCCCGCCGCCCCCCGGGCCCCGCGAGCCGTCGTCTTGGCCGTCGAGAGGATTCGAGCCGACCCTGTCCGTGGAAGCATGCAGAGCGAAAAGAGAGACCTCTCGCAAGAAGCACATAGGCTCTATATGCTGGAGCGCGGAAACGTGCGGCTGTCAGCGGCGAGTCCTCGTCGTCCCTTCCTAGTATACGGGACGTGTGACGACACCGAGAAGGAACAGAAGCTTTTCGAGAGAAAACGGCGATCGAGGTCGATTACGGTGCCATGGTGTCCCGTACTTCCATCTCTGTTTCGAGTTGGACGAACAGCTGGATTCATGAGAGGTAGAGAGAATATACGCGTAGCAAACGTATAAAAGAGGTTGGTTGGCTTTCGAATGCTTGCCTTGATAGAGATAAGTCCCCCGGAGACGTCATGCAGTCTGGCCGTATCATGCAGCTCGTACCGGTTCGACCAATTTCTTTCGGCGAAACAGACCGTTGTGGCTTCCTTCGGCAAGTCCTTATCTCTACGGACCCTTTTCACCGGCTAGTTCACTCAATGTAAACAGATGGCGCTTGCGCCGCGCCTAGCCATTTGCTGCCTCAAGAGCCTCCGCGTAGCCTCAGTGGTGCATGGTTCATTCCCGGTCACGGCGGGCGCCTTCTTAGATGGGTGAAAGGCAAAAAGACTACTGCACGTAGCTTTAGGCGCACGTTAAGGAACACCAGATTCTGCCATGCGGCCCTCACGGGCGCATGGTAAAAAGAATCTTTAGCGTTCTTTGTTTACGGCTGTCCGCGAATGCTTAAAGTACGTCACAAAGCCCTCGTGTCTCGAGGAAGTGGAGTAATGCGTTTAAGGGTTTCGGTGCTCAGGATGATAGGAAACAGCGCCTTGTAAGATCTGTGTCCCAGGACCTGCTGGGACCCTGTGTGAACACAAAATTTCCCCATTTTTATCTCCCACTGTTCTTATTTTATCTCGTGTCTCTTTATATCAACTTTCATTCCGTGCATCCCTTACCTCAGTACGCATACTAGCCGGTTTTGCACTGGCTAAGATCCTTGTGATTCCCTCTCGTTTTCCTCCTCCTCTTCGTCCTTAGTTGCAACCTTGTCCGGAAAATATAGTGCGCCGAGCTGTGCTGGAGGCGCTATAGCAAGATACACGTGTACTGTATATACTCCAGACGGCAAAGGAACAACAATGCGAAATCACCTCATAGACACATACGCACAGCGCACGCAACACACTCAGACGGATATACAAGCCTGCACACACAATGGGTGCACTGAATTGTGCTTTATAGATCTGCCCACATCACGTCACGTATACACGGAAATTCTAGCCTCCGATATGATAAGGTTAGCGCGCTCGTAGCGCAGAACAGTTCACTTGCTTGCTTGCTTGCTTGATTGATTGATTGGTAGATTCATGGATTGGGTGATTGATTGAGTGATTGATCGATTGATTGATTGATTGATTGACTGATATATTGCTTGATTGATTGAATGATTTATCTAATTGACGCATAAAAGATATCTGAGATGTGACTGTGAGAGATGGCGTACAGCGACTAGAGATGCTAAATTTCCGGAAATTTTGAGCAATCAGAAAGAAAACAGTTTTTTTTTCACGTTTTTTTCCGAAATTTTGGAAAAAATGGAAAAGAACAAATTTTCTTGAGCATACGGTCAATAGTTTATTGCGAAACGTCAAAAGCCATAACTCTCATTATGTAAATAACAGAAGTTAAATGCTTTCTGCCTTTTCACAAACGAATGCAGGGTTTAACAAATCGAAGACAAGCCAGAAGCATCACCGCGAACGCGTTCAGTTCTCTGTGGACGGGTGCGGCTTCTTAGAATTGTTACGGCAGTTAGAACAAAGAACATTGAAATGTCTCTTCTGTGGCTATTTCGTCGTGGCTTCGACTATGGAAGCATGGATCAAGATGTCTCCCCGACCGTGAAGGTCTCCCCGACCGTGAAGTGCATCCACACGTCGGAAATTGGCCGTACCATTGCAGAACCTGCTTCCACACGGCTTCATATGCGGACTTGCGCCACAGGTTGCACAAGTGCACGAGTGAAAGTTAAAATTAAACAATAACGGGCACCAAAACATGAGACACCGCACCCGAATGACGAAGCCACGCTGACGCTGGAGCTGACATTATGTAATATCGATGGCGAGTGGTCAGCCGTCGTTTGCTGTTTCGGTATCATGTGCGACGTTTCGGTTTCGCGTTCTGCGTTTCCCTTTCACGTTCAACACTGGGTGTTGCCCAAGTTTTATTTCTGTACGTTTTTCCCCGCGGAAATTTTGGCCAATTTTTCCAACTGCGCCGAAAAAAACGGAAAAAAAACTGTTTTTTTTTCCGGAATTTTCCCGTTTTTTCCGCACTTCGCATCTCTAACAGCGACTGGCTCTCAAATAGCCAATGGCGCTTTTTCAAGCGGTAATGAAACCCATGACTTCAATGATCACGTCAAAAGTGATCATGTGTCAGAATTCTGCGTAATACCCTCGTGGCTTCGTGAACACTCTGATACTGCGCCCCCTAGTAGCTCTTCTTGGCATCCGCCGGAAGGTGGTCGCGGCCGGAAACGCAACAGGAAGTCATGGAAGAAGCTAACGAGTCCAAAGGCAGAAAAAAAATGAAGCAATTCAAGCTGAGCAATTGCACCGCATGGGGATTTGCCATCAGCTGTACGCCTGAATTAGTTTACGTGGACGACGACGACGACGACGATGACAGCATCGTTGTCATGGTGGTGGTATATAATATACACCAATAACAAATAATCTGTCCACTTTTTCAGCAGTGGGTTTGATGCAATACACGTTCCCTACCACATGCTCTGTTACCAGCACGACTCCTACAGATATTTCTTGAAGTCCCGGAACAAATGACGTTGAGTTAATCATATTGAGTACCTCCATCCACCGCGAAGGTCACCTTCTCCATCGACCAGGCATCCTTCCACCCCTTTTTTTTTACTCCTGACTGTTTAATATCTCGCATATTGACCACATTTCGCCAATTACCTCTATACAACTTTACGGCGATAATTGTTTTCCACAGTGCACTTTTGCAGCCACGTACGTGCACTGTGGCATCGACCACGTACTCATCTTCTATAATCACTATACGAAGCGTCCCCAATGAAGGACAAAAACAATTTTCAATTACGTGGTCCGCCCATTAGACAACTCTAAGGGCGCGGTGTACGGGGCACGTCAGTCGGCCATGATGTGTGCCAACCGAGATTGCATTTCACCAGGACGTGTCGCCGAGACGGCAAGCGCTGCGCCGCGCTGCAGATACTGCCGAGGCTGCTATACCGTATTGACTCGTATCTAGGCCAATAGCCTTTTTTTAAACATTTCTTGTGACCCATATGTAATGAAAAATATGGCACGCCGATAATGCTATAGCATTAACAGACAGTACCGTAGCCAATTACTATCCGCTGCCGCAGCTGCGCAGTACTGCAAGCTCATTGTAAACGGCACAGTTTTGACCGCATCGAATGCGTGCAGTGCGGTCACAGTGGTATTTTTCAACTTTCGCCAAGACGCTGGCGCCGAGCATGCAGCGTCAGTACAGTCGAGTCTACAGTGAGCCGAGACGAGTGGCTGGCGCTGAACATTGGTAATAAACGTCATTTGCTCTGTGTGACTGCTCTCGTTTACTGTTATATTGGCCGACTTGCATTCGCGGAAAGCTTCATACTTTTTTTCTCTCTGACCTTCCGAATTTCGGGGGTGCGCCATCTAGTATCGAGGACGGCCTAGATTCGAATAAACGCGGTATATGTATACGCTTCCCGAACTTTTGGTTCTCGAAACAGCAGCGGCGGCCGCTTGAAATCGTGACTTCGAAGCCCTTCGCAGCCCTCTCTCCATATGGCGTCGCTGCGCTGGGCTACGGTATGTGGTGGCGGGCCCCAAATTCCTGCTCATAGCATTTGGCATTGATGGATCGGCGGCGTGCGCTCTTAAGCGCTGTTGCCGGTGTTGTTCGCCATCTTGCAGTGCTTTTTCTTTTTTCTCCGCTGTTTTTCTCTTTCAAACATTAATTTGGAAAAACGCTTCAGACGACCGCGAGCCTTGTTCCCGAGTCATATTTGTAACAGTTATAGTTTTGAAAGAGCGAGAAGCAGCGTCGCGATCGGTCGGTGTTCTCAAAGTCTGGCATATGCCATAGCGGATCCCATCTACTGATTTGTATCACATTTCCGAAAGGGTGAGATTGGATTTCCATCTTCGAAACCTCTCGTTAACGTTTCACCTACAATCTAACTGCGAGTGGTATACAACTAATCGCATAACTTATATCAAAAAGAAAAAAAAAATGACTCGTCATCCCAGTTCTGCGAACGTGGATGTCCATCGAAGCTCTGGAAAACCGCCACTACAACTGCTGAGGGGGGTATTCTTTATAAATACGAAATCATTATATGGCCCATGAAGTGACAAATCAGGGTTTAACATCCGATGCTACCAAAGCCCATGTGACAAAGTGGTGAGGTCACGTTTGACATGGTGACGAAACGAAATTACGTCATCACCTCAAACGTCGCGTGACGACATCATCACGTGAAACGTTACGTTACATGATAACGGCATCGTCACGTCACAATATCGCCTGATGACGTCATGTGATTACGTCTTCGTCAAGTAATGATGTCACCTGATGACGTCATGCGATGCCTCTTGGAGAAGCAGCACACTGTGCGCTTCCCGCTTCTTGGCACTGTCTCCGGGATCGGCCCACATTTTTCTGTGAGCAAAGTTCGCGCACGCGGACACTCAAAAATCCCGACCAACTAGAGGCTAACCGCTTCGCTGTACAAAAAATAAACAAATACTGAACGAAACAAACTTACAAACGCACGGTCCTCTACGAAAGTGATAAAGGCAAACTGGCAGACTGAGCGAGACTATGCGTCCTTCCGTTATTGCGTCATATCAGACTGCACTATTACCGCAAGTACGATTTCGTGGTTTTTGTGCTTCTTTTCTGTAACGTATTGAACAGGTGATGACATCTGCCAAATAATTCAGCCTTGAAACAGGCCCATATTACTGCGACCTGGTGGCAGTGACGCAGCTGTGGCCGTGATGGTCTGATACTAAACACGAGCTCGCTGGTTCGATTCTCAGTCGTGGCGGTTGCATTCCCACGGAGGTGTAGCGCGAAAGCTCTAGTATATAACGAAGCTTCGCTCTTCGCCTTCGCGACGGCAAAAAACAAACCCTGGGCGCAACGATTATTTTTCGTCTCTCTCCTTACCGATTCTTCCCATTTCCCCCTTTTGTCTACTTTTGGGGAGCTCCACATGCGCCCAGTCACCATGTTCGCAATTGCATTTTACATTATTTTGCTCCCTAAAACATGCGCATTTTAGATCGCATCTATGGCTATGCCATCTGGTGTATGTTAAAACGATGATGGCATTTGTACGCCGGCGAACAAGTGTTAAACATTCTGAGCTTGTGGGCGATCATGAAGCTGGTTCAACGTCGCAATTTCTACGTAGCGTGAACGGCTACAAAAGTGGGCTGGTCCCGGGCACATAGTACAGTCTAAGACGGCGCCTCAAAGCGCGAGCTGTCGCAAGAAGACAAGGAAGTGACATGGGGCGCCCGCGCCGACCGTTTCAAAGAGCTGACTGGCTTTGGAACGAGAGACGTATGCCTGCGCTCGTGGCCTAAAGGTTAGAGCAAAAGGCTGCTGTGCTTGATGGTCAACGTTCGATGCCACCGTCGGTCACACATTATTTTCTTCTTAAGCGAAGCTTTATAGGCTCACAAGTGTCGGCGGTGGTGGTGGTCGTGGTGGTGGCGGTGTCACGCTGAAAAGTGGGCCGATGCTGGCGATAGGGCAGAAAGGGTCCAAGCTCACTGGCACATACCCCTGTCGTGTGGGCCGATCCTGATGATAGTGCAGAAATGGTTCAAGCCGAATGGCGCATACCAGGGACAAAAAAGAAAGAGAGAAAGAGAGCGATAAAGAGAGAGTGCGAGAAGGAAAGAACGAGAGAACAAGAGAGAGAGAGAAGAAAGAAAGATACAGAGAAAGAGAGAAGGAGGGAACGAGAGAGAGAGAAGAAAGAAAGATACAGAGAAAGAGAGAAGGAAAGAAAGAGAGAGAAAGAAAGAGAGATATATAAAGAGGGAGAAAGAACGAGAGAGAGAGAACAAGAGAAAAAACGAGAGAGAAAGGAAGAAACAAAATCACCGGGAAGGTCAGATAAAGACACGAAAAGCTTCGCTTGCCCCCATTTTCTCGACAGGAGAAGGGCTGGGGATTTTTACGAAAGCGAGCCGAAAAAAGAACCTACCTACCAACCGCAAAGTGACAAGAATAAGGCAAAGAATGCTTCGCAATAAGTTTTCAAATGTCGCCTTCATATGCGAGTCCTAATTATTATATGCTGGACTCAACTGCTACACAACAAAAAACAACTACGAAAATCACACAAATTACCCAACAAATTATGTATTGAGAAGCTCTCAATGATAATATCATTGTGCAACTGTTGAGCGAACTCAATGAATGTTGAAATTTTGTTGAAAGTACATTTATTCAACAATTCCCCTACAATGCGCGACCGAAAGACGCTACCAAAATGGCCGATGGCGCGAAGAGTAAAAACACGTCAAAAACGCTCGGCTTGATGTAAAATTTGTCAGACAGGTTTCTGTAAAGAAAGTCAATTAATGAAGTTGAAAATAAAATTTCGTACATTTCGGTCTGGGTGGGAATCGAATCCGGGAATCCGGGGTGCGAGGTGAGCACTCTTCCCCTACGCCACGGTGGCTCCACGGTAATGTTGACTAAAGTTGTGCTTAGTGCGTGCGTCATTGCACAAGTTACGTCACTGCTTGCGTCACTGCCTCCCACGTGTCACTTGCTCTTCGGATTTCATCGGTGCTATGTCTGCTTCGATGCATTCTCGACGCCAAATCATGAGTATATAAAATGAGATGTGCCTATAGTGCGTTGGTCATTGCACACGCCACGTGGCTGCCTCCCGCGCGTCACTTGTTCTGCAGATTTCATCGGTGCTGTGTCTACTGGGATGCTATCCGAAGCGTCTACCTCAGCGGTAGCTGTGACACGTGGTCGCCCACGGAAGCACGTCTCAGAAAACGAAGCCATGGAACACACAAAAATTAATTGTTCTGCAGCTAAATGGTTGAAATGTTTCCGGTCTGTGGCCAACGTATACGCAGACACAGACACCGATTCAGCAGAAAGAACTTTGATGCATGTCGAAAACATAAACCTAAAACATTTCACCTAAGCGATTATAGTGCTTTCGCATTCCCACACGTAAGCAGTCTTGGGTGTTTCTGCTGAATTTTTATCCGGCTTCCACTGAAGCACAGATAATAAGTAACTCTATCACCGAAGTCACTATCGTTGAGCTGAAGCTTCTGTGTATAGAGGCGAGTAAACGTCACGGATTATGCAGACTCAGTTTAAACAACTATATAGGCCTAAGTGTAGACACGTCAAGTAGCAGTAAGCGTGACTCATTATAAAGCTGACTTTATACGTATGATATACCTACGCATAAACATAGAGACCGAAAGATAAAAGCATAGGAAGCACAGGACGGTTAACCAGAGTACGTCGTGTTTGTGAGACAACAGCTAGTGGATGACGCCCGATTTCTGTTTGGCGTCGACGTACTTATTGTACTTCGGCATGAAATAATATGAAAGAACGCAGTAAAAACTCATATCGCTCTTGTTTTCTCATTTCCGTTTGAACCGATCTCTCGGTGAAAACAAAATTTAAGCAATCAGCGGGAAGTGCGCGGTAGGTCATGAAGACCTTCCACATAAGCAATCACAGTTCCACATGTGTTAGTCTAACACATGTATTGTTAGACTAACAAAGACACATCACGCTCAAGCAACGTTTTGGAAGGCGGAGGGGGGAGGGCTTGAGAAGTTAGGATGGCACGCATTTTTCATAACTTTGCTTATAGCGCACATCTTTTGTAGCATGTGCACGCACTTTAGACATGGCACAAAAGCAGGAGCGAAACCTGCGACAGCACAAACTTACAAGCATGACCTTCACAGCGATTTTACTGTGTCTGATTTGGCCTGCTTCAGGAAGCGGGCTGAATGAACTTGCTCGAAACAAATACCCCACTGGTAAACGACGTCTGGCACTGCGACAAGAAGGCGCCGGATTTATCATCATACTTTCATTTGCAGGTACCTTTCTTTTCAATCTTACTCCACCGCATCTTATAACAGCTTGGAAACTTTTTTCAGAAATAAATTCATTTTTTTTTCGTATTGCGTGACGCATAATTCGTAAAATCGTAGTACGAGCCCAAATTCATAAACGTTACGAAAAAATCGGAACCAGACAGTTGCGCTATCATCATCATCATCATCATCATCATCATCATCATTATCATCAGCCTATATTTATGTCCACTGCAGGACGAAGGCTTCTCCCTGCGATCTCCAATTACCCCTGTTTTGCGCTAGCGTATTCCGACTTGCGCCTGCAACTTCATCATTCCACCTGGTTTTCTGCCGTCCTCGACTGCGCTTTCCTTCTCTTGGTATCCATTCTCTAACCCTAATGGTCCACAGGTTATCCACCCTACGCATTACATGGCCTGCCCAGCTCCATTTCTTCAGCTTAATGTCAACTAGAGTATCGGCTATCCCCGTTTGTTCTCTAATTCATACCGCTTTCTTCCTGTCTCTTAATGTTAGGCCTAACATTTCTCGTTCGATCGCGCTTTGTGCGGTCCTTAACTTGTTGTCGAGCTTCTTTGTTAACCTCCAACTTTCTGCCCCGTATGTTAGCACCGGTAGAATGCAATGATTGTACACCTTTCTTTTCAACGACAGTGGTAAGCTTCCAGTCAGGATTTGGCAATGCCTGCCGTATGCACTCCAACTCAATTTTATTCTTCAGTAAATTTCTTTCTCATAATCAGGGTCCCTGTGAGTAATTGACCTAGATAAACGTACTCCTTTACAGACTCTAGAGGCTGACTGGCGATCCTGAATTCTTGTTCCCTTGCCAGGCTATTGAACATTATCCTTGTCTTCTGCATATTGATCTTCTACCAATTTCTTACACTTTCTCGATTAAGGTCCTCAATCATTAGCAGCAATTCGTCTCCATTGTTGCTGAATAGGACAATGTCATCTGCAAACCAAAGGTTACTGAGATATTCGCCGTTGATCCTCACTCCTAAGCCTTCCCAGTCTAAGAGCTTGAATACTTCTTCTAAGCATGCAGTGAATAGCATTGGAGAGATTGTGTCTCCTTGCCTGACCCCTTTCTTGATAGGTAACTTTCTACTTTTCCTGTGGAGAACCGAGGTAGCTGTGGAATCCTTGTAGATGTTTGCTAAGATATTCACGTATGCCTTCTGTACTTCTTGATTACGCAATGCCTCTATGACTGCTGATATCTCTACTGAATTCAAATGTCCTTTTCATAATCTATGAAAGGCCATATAAAGAGGTAGATTATACTCCGCAGATTTCTCGAATTACCTGATTGATGACATAGGATATGATCCATTGTAGAATATCTATTCCTGAAGCCAGCCGGTTCTCTTAGTTGATTGAAGTCAATTGTTGCCCTGATTCTATAGAAAATTATCTTGGTGAATATTTTATACAATACCGAAAGCAAACTAATGGACCTATAATTCTTCAATTCTTTAGCTTCCCTCTTCTTATGGATTAGTATAATGTTGGCATTCTTCCAGCTCTCTGATACACTTGAAGTCGTGAGGCATTGCGTATAAAGAGCCGCAAGCTTTTCAAGCATGATATCTTTCCATCTTTAATTAAATCGACTGTTATCACATCTTCTCCGGCCGTTTTTCCCCGGGTCATGTCTTGCAAGGCCCTTCTAACTTCGCTGCTATAGTTATAGAAAGAGCCTCGGTATCCTGTTCATGACCACTTCGGATGAAAGTAGCTTGGCTGCTCCGGGTACTGTACAGGTCAGTATAGAATTCTGCTTTTATTACACCATCGAAATTGCTGATGACATTATTACCCTGCTTATCTTCTGCAGGGCATACATCTTGCCTTGTCCTGTGCCTGTATGTCTTCTCATTGATTTCATGCTAAGGCTATTGTTTACTGCTTCCTCGATCTTTCCGACGTTGTGATTTCGAATACCGCTTACTTTCTTCTTGTTTATCCGCTATAACAGTTCATCGAATTCT
Organism: Dermacentor silvarum; assembly: GCF_013339745.2. NCBI lineage: Eukaryota > Metazoa > Arthropoda > Arachnida > Ixodida > Ixodidae > Dermacentor > Dermacentor silvarum. The sequence goes on along the minus strand of NC_051159.1, from coordinate 65,678,396 downwards.
ATTTGACCTCTTTAGTTATACACTTTCATGCTTTGTCATTTCTTCATTAGGTCTTAGCTTTGTTACTTGGGAGAGCTTACCTACTGGTTGCCTTAGTGTCTTACCTGCCACTTCAATTGCTGCTTGTGAAATCAGTCTAGTTACAGTTTCAGTTAATACATCTATTTTATCTTCACCTTCCTGTTTGAAAGCTGCACATTTGTTTGCGAGCACCAGCCTGAATTTGTCTGTTTTTAACCTTACTATCTCTAGGTTCACCTGTTTCTTCTTGACAAATTTCACTCTTTCTCTCTTCAAATTGAGAGCAATCGTACACATAACTAAACTATGATCACTTCCCTTTACTCTACTTAACACTTCTACATCCTGCGCGATGTTTCCTGGGATTGGCAGAGAGTATGAAATCTATTTAATTTCTTGTTTCTCCATTATGACTTTTCCAAGTCCACTTTCTGTTACTGCGACTCCTGCAGAAGGTATTCATTATTCTGAGCATCTTCCTTTGCGCCAATTCTACCAACATTTCTCCTCTAGTGTTCCTAGAATCAATGCCGTAGCTGCCAGTTGCGTAGCTGCCGAGCTTGTTCTCCAGTCTGCTTTTCCCCCGCTTTTGCACTGAAGTCGCCCATGACTACAACATACTGACCTTACACCTTACTCATTGCTCATTCAACTTTCATAAAACTTCTATTTCTTCATCATGACGGGAGACTGGAGCGTAGGCGTGTGCTACCTCTATTGTATACCTCCTATTCAGCTTTATAACGACGACTGACACCCTCTCATTATTGCTGTAGAATCCATCAATGTTGCCCGCTATGTCCTTGCGGATTAAAAATCCTACCCCGTATTCTCTCTTATATGGAATACATATGTAGCAGAGGCCGCAGCCGTTAGTCTGCATTGTATAAGCCTCACCAGTTCAGTGTTGCCAGGTTTGGCTATATATAGCCAAATTGGGCTACGGGAAAAAATTTTTGGCGTCGACTTGGACGAGTTGGCTATGTGGCTATATTTGGGCTACTGAAAATCTGCGACTTGGCTGCGTTTGGGCTATAAGTGGCGCCCTAATCCACGCTCCAGAGGTGGCTCTGATGGGGTAGAAGCAAATCTCGATGGCTATGTTTTAGCTGGGTGAGCCGGCCGCGTGGCTGTGCGTGTGCGCGTGCGCGAAATGACCCCCCCCCCCCCCCCCCCCCGCCTTTCCTTCCCTCTCTGCGCCGTTGTCTGAGCCGGTGGCTTTGATCTTTGATGCACTTAAACTTACACCCTGCTTGACCGTTAGGCGCCCGATCCCCGGGCATCGGGATAACACTGGGAGTAGTGGGTTTGTCACAGTACGCTGTACTCATATGGCTATGATCAGGAAGGGAGAGCAATAACATAGGGTCGGGGCCGTCGGGCGATCGTGGCGCCGACATGAAAGAAGGGAAGCACGGGTGGATGACACGCTCAAGTGTGTTCATGGCCATGTCATCCGGATGAAGTATCGCGCCGGGCACAGCTTTGGACCTACTCCACGTTTCTGACGCGAAGCTTTACTGCCATTTTCCTTTTCCTGTTAGATGAATTTTTTTCCGTGCTTAGATTCGAGATTCATTTCGATAGGTTGGACGTAAGATCGGATTCTCCTCAGAGAGGAGAATCCAAACATGGGGAAGTGGGCCAAGTATGCGAGAACGTATAAAAAGGAATGGGAGCAAGACCCCGAGCCAAAGGTGGGTTCTGGTGCTTTTACTTCTAGATGGTTTGCCGTAACGTCATGGATGTAGATACTCATTCTGCTAATATCGAAACATGTTTGCCACGATGACATCAGTGCACCACGTCACATGAACTTCACCCACCATGTTAGCTTGTGCACGTGAGGTGTCGTGCTGCTGGCTTGAGGACGCGGGTTTGATGCCCGGTCACGGCGGCCGCGTTTCGTTCAAGGCGAAATGCAGGAACACCCGTGTACTTAGGTGTACGTTAAAGAATCCGAGGTGGCCAAAATTAATCCGGAGTTCCCCACTGCGTCATGCCTCCCAATCATATCGTGGTTTTGGCACGTAAAACCCCAAGATTATTAAAGTTTTAGAATAGGGGCCTCTAACGTATTGGGGCCCCAAAGAAATAGCGTCGAAGCCACTGCGCATGCGCAAGACAGGAACCTTGTTTGTGTTTTGCGTCGGGCACGCTATTTCATCGATTTAGCAGGAGCCCCAAAAGCTGCCCCAAAACTTTCGTCAACAAACATGGCGGCGCCCACCGGACCTAGCAGAAAACTGGGTTCGATTCGTGGTAATTCGTGAAGTTCGTAAGCTAGAAGTGATTGCGGTTATCGCTTTCTCTCAACTAACATGTGTAATGAAGATTGATTCATTATACGCCGCGGATTCCGAATTCAACTGCCGATTTCATGGCTCGTAGGCCTATCACGGATTGACTTGGCTGAGTGAAGGTGCGTAAAGTTGGTTACTCAAAACTAAGCGCAACAAGTTGAATGCTGCTAATAGAATAAGTTCTAAATTGTAATTAAAGGCGAAAACACGAAAGTATAAATTCCTTTCTTATAAAATGGTATATTTTATTTTAATATTTATAACAGCTTTTCTTTAACACCATAGTGACGCTGCAAACGCAACACGCTATCCGCCAACGCAAAACGCTTATTCCAAAACTCTTCATTCCTGCATGCCCCAACGCTAACACCCGCAAAGCTCTTTCGGGCCTTAAACTTTAGAGGTCCATGTTCTAACACTTTATTAGCACATCAACATGGTTTGCTTTTATTGCGATAGCAATTATATGGACACTCAAAAGCAGATTTCTGCCGTCGGCGTCGCCGTCGCCGTCGCCGTCGCCGTCGCCGTCGCCGTGAGGTTCCGTATGACGTCATTTGGAGATGAAATCGTCGCCGCGCGCCGAACGCTGTATGTGCGAGTGAAAGGGCGCGAGGGGCGCGTCTTTCACGGGGAGTGAACGCACGGCGGAGAACAAACGCGCGTTCTGCGCCGTGCTCGCTTAAGGGCTGCAGAAGTAGGCGTCTCTTTTCTCCTTTACAATCACCATATATGTAGAGCAAACGCGCCTTCTTCGGACACGCGAGAGGCCGTGGGGGAGGGGGAGGGAAGGGAGGCGACGTTTAGCTGCGGCACCAAGTGCCTATTTATATCAGAGGCTCCAGCAACAGTCACCAACGCCGCACGCATTTTGAGCTAACGCGGGCAAAACGCCGATGGCGTCGACAACAGTTCTGCGTGTTGTTGCTACCAAAGCCGCTCACCTTACTTCGTATGACATTGCTGTGTTGCTATCGCATTCATTGCTTCGCCCTTAGGGCGAAACTGTGACATTTTTTTTAGCAGTAACCGGTTTTCACAGCATTACCACTATTATCAATTTGTTGTTTACCATTGCTCTTTGTGCGCCATCGCGGCTTTTACCATTTTGAGCGAGTTCGGGACGTGCTCGTCGCCGAAAACGGCTGCGCGCTTCTTACTTACACTAATGTGTCGGTTTGCGCAGCAATCTTTTAAAGCTCCACTTATATCGATTCAGAGAGTGTGTGGCATCTGTTGCCTGCCCCTTTTCTTAACGCATGTTCCTGGCGTGCCAGAGACCTTAGATGGCCGCCAGGTTGATGCAAATTGACACTATATAGGTAGTGTGTGTCCCAGCTAATCCGGGCCAGGCTAATTGAAAAACAAAGAAAAAAATGAGAAAGCAAGATAAGACGATGAGACAAATAACGCGAGATATCATAGTGCGAAATACTTGTTTTAGCTTATCAAAAAGAAGCCTTGAGCACGTCGCCTTCGCCGATCGCTGGACAGCTGAACTTCTACGCCGTAGGCAGAGATAATGTGAGAGATCGATGACGCTTAACATTATTTTGTGTTCACGACAGCTAAAAAGCAGAGTTCGTAGATAATATTACTTTAAATAACTAAAAATAATAACTTAGCACTATCTGTCATAAAATAAAAGCACTGATTTCGCCCTTTGCAGCGATTCGCTGGAACTTAAGAGCTTCCGGGGCCAACGTAAAAGTGTTCTGTGCAAGCATGATGTCGCTGTTGATGTCAAGGGCCGACCGTCACGGCGGCACGGACATTTTGTTACGACGGGTTGTGCAAAAAAGGATTACCGTAGTCGAATGTGAAAATGTATACACAAATAAAATTGCAAATCAAAATGGCTATATTTGGCTACGAAATATTTTGCACTTTTTTTCTGTTTGGCTACATTTGGGCTACAACTTCTCTATAGCTTTTGGCTACGCCGCCTCGTCGGACCTGGCAACACTGGACCAGTTATTCCAACCTCACTAACGACAATAACATCCCAGGCAATACCGGATAATTCTTCAAAGAGCCCTGCTAAGCTAGCCTCACTCGTGAGGGTTCACGTGTTGAACATTGTCAGGTAGAGTTTGGTTACCTGTGCGGATCCAGAGATCCTTAGGCACCATCTGCGGCGTCACAGGTCTGAGCACCACATTGGTCACGTGCTCCGCAGATGGCGGGGACTGAGGGCCATGGGTTAATAGCAGGAGTCATAAGGGAGGTAACGGCCGAATACTGCATCAGCGAGGCCAATGCCTGTTCTGGTGAGGGAGTGTCTTTGTTGAAGCTCTTAATTTGGTGGCAAATGGACTAGTATAGCCCCACTGCATGGCTCTCGGCAATTTTCTTTTTACCGTTGTCAGGCGGGACTACAAGCCTGAAAATGTAGTGGACTGGAGGAGGATTCGAACTTATGATCTTCTGATTAGAAGCCCGGGTTTCTACCTCAGCTCCACGCAAAATCCATCTTTCCGTAAGAGTTATACACAGAAAGCGTACGAAAAATATATTGAACGATCGGAATACCATACGGAAAGTTTAAATTGGGATGTGATGCACCCAGTGTGTGTATATATTTTTTGTGTCACATTAAACGTTCAGTTCCTAGTTCACTAGTTCTAGCTTTCTTCGCCTCGATCCGTATATTGCGGTGTTCCCATAATGAGACGGGAGACGTTGATGTTCTTGAGAAGCCAATCGCGCCGTTTGGCCGAATTCGCGGGGAAATCCCATCATCTCCGAAACGTTTCGAAAATCTTAGGAACGCATACGAGCTGAGCGCTCCCACGCCGGCACTTGGCCGTCGGTCGTGCGATGATCGCACCGTGTGAAACAGGCATTTTTTTTTTTTTTCACATGCGGCACGCCGACCGCGCAGTCAGCGAATCTCCGTGCGTTGTGAGAAACACGAGTATACACAGAACTTTATATGCGTTCGCCTCCTCGAAAGGGTCGCAGGAAATGCGCTGCCCCCGCGAAGGTCGTAGCGCACCATCCTTTCGGCGCGAGGTTCGATGCGTGCACCACGGATTTTACACATCGCGGCGCACTCCTCGCGCGGCGGCGTCCGCAAAACAAACGCGCGTGTATAGAAAGAGACCCCCCCTCCCACCCCCCACCCCCTTCCGTCTCCAGCGTTTTTCTTCTTCGTTTTCTCCCAGCGCTCGTTTCCTCTCCGTGGCTGCTCATCACCATATTCCCTTGAGCCCGTGGCTTCTTCTTCTCCTTCGTCTCCTGCGAGGAGCGCTACGCCGCTGCACGCGACGGAGGTCGGGGCTGCGTGGCGAAGCGCGCCGAGGACTCCTCGCGTGCCGCGGCCTCGGCGCCGAGGGGCAGGACGGCTGGTTGGGTCGGCGGGAGGGGGAGGAGGTTGGGGGCTAAAATAAAAGGCTACAAGCGCGCGGTGTACGTGAAGCCGCGCGCGCCGCTTGGCCGAAGACGGAAACTTCTGGCGAATAAGTCCCCCTCTTTATGCAGACTTCTTCGCGGCGGAGGAGGAGGAGGCGATGCTCGAAGCGTCTCCTCAAGAGCCGTGCGCGACTTCGCTGCTCGTACAAACTCTCTGCCCCCCCTCCCTCCCTCCTCCCAGTTCCCTCCTGGCGTCCGCACTTAATAATACACCGGCCCAACTCAGCACGGCACGCTGCGGCCGAAGAAGAGCGCGGGCCGGCCGCAAGAGGAACTTTTTTTTTTCCTTCCCATCTAGCCGTGCTGCTTCTCACAGCCGTTCTCGTTGGCTGGCTGGCAAGACGCGCGGTCGCGGGATGGGCCGTTTCTCTCCCCGTTTTCTTTCTTTATTTCTTTCCTTCTCCTTCCTTTCTTTCCCGGCACAGCCATGTATTTATATGCGCGCCGATGACCGTGCGTGCGCGCGTTCGCGCGCGTATGCGCGCCCAAAGAGAATGGGTACGACGAGTGCGCGGCGCGAGACGAAACGAGAGAAGGATATAATTATCCCCCAGAGTTAGCCGTCAAGAAGGGGCGACATGACAGAGATTAATGGGACACCTCGGCCGCTTCGCCTCCCTTCCCTCGCCCCGCTTCTCTCTCTCTCCTTCGACGTCCCTTCCGCGGGCGCCCTCGCAGCGGCCCGAGAAGAGAGGCACTTCCCGCCGCAGCGTCATCGTCGCCGGGCCTGCTCCTTTTCGGCCGCCCTGACCCCTCCCTCCGATTCCAGGGGGTACCCCGAGCCGCGGCCCCCTTCAGCGAAGGGAAGAGCGGCGCTCTCTTTTTAAGGAGGACCGCGCGCCGTGCCGTGCCGCGAAATGCCCGAGGAGAGTCCCGCCGAAGAGTCGTTGCGTGCGGCGGAGACCGACCCCGTGTCGGCGGGCAACATATGCGCTCACGCGGCGGAAGACGACCGGGGGCCTCGCCCAGACTCTCCAAAGGGACGCGAGCCCCCGCCCAAGAAGCAAGGGGAAGTGGGGGAGAGGGAGGGGTGGCAGCTCTCGAGAATCTTCTTCGTCTTTCGCTTCCTTCTTGAAGACCACCGCTTTCTTCTTCTGCTTCTTCTTCAGGCGTTCTTCCTCTGTTTCGCAGCCGCTTCCAGACCCCAGCTACAGCCGACGCCATGTTGATGTTGAGTGAAGAAGACCTAGAAGTGCAAGGGTGTACGGCGTCGTTGAACCGGATCATGCTGCCAGCGGCGGATGGCTCGAGAGCGCGCATGCATCAAACAACGCCGCCGCGCGGTCGTGGGCGATGATGCTTCGCTTCCCGTAATGAGCGATCACCGGCGCGCGCTGTGAGAGGCAGGCGCAATAAATACGGAGTCGGCGAAGCTCTGAGACCGTCTGGCTTCGTGAGAAGAGGCGGAAAAAAAATAAAGCTGCCCGATTTGCACGCTGCGTGCAGAACTCGCGTTATTCGGCGTTTTGTATACACGACGTGCGGAAGTTATTCGCAACCTTGTACGGATGACGGATCCGCGCGTGGATGCTGTTTCTTTAACACGGCCTCTCCTGACCTCTCATGCAATTCAAAATAGAGATCTATAGTATACTCCAAGAATCATCAGCCACGTTTTTCTCCCGCCTGAAAATTACAGATGCTCTATTCTCAGCAAAGCGGGCCAATGTCATCGGAGCATTCATGGTTGTCAGGTGTCAAGCGATAGCTTCGAGGCATACCTGACGAGATATGCTCCGGGGGACACTTATTGGTTAGCTCTATTAGTTCCGGTATAAGGGTATCAGGGATCAGTGTGAGCCGACCAAGTCATCACCGTTGAGAACGCTACCTCCATAGGATAGGCGCAATTTACTCGCGCCCAGACAGCCATCCACGCAAAGTGGAGTGAAAAGCAATAGGAAGCTCGAATCTAAAGGATTTAAACAGAGAGATAGTAGCAGACATGCAGTAACGCTACTGCTCATCCTATAGCAGCTGGCCGCATGAAGAGAAAGCCTACCTAAGTGTTGCCTATACCGAAATAGACCATTGACGTAAGGCATATAATTCGATAAATCAACTAACTTCGCGGACTGCAGCCAATACAGCCAGCTTTCTATAACTCCCGTTATAGTAGCGCAACGAAATCTTTAAATGCATGTTAGCATATTTCCTAAGACACCGTGCACTCTGTATGGCAGCAAAGTCGCTCCAAAGTTGTTGCGGTATCCTGTACGATACATCAACGATATGTTGTTGCTGTATCCTGTATCCTGTAATCTATACGAGAGAGGCCTAGACCCTAAGCATAGCACCACCTTTCGCGTCTTTCTTGTTTCAGACATTTTGCTACGCTGCTGTATTCTCAGACACGTATACCCTGCTTCAAGGGATTTTACGCCTCCTGTCGGCGGCGTCAAAATATGTAATAAACCGGCACTCACGGAGTGCAATGAATAAATGCTATAGTACTGGATTTAACTTTCTTCTTATATTTTTTAGCTTTTCACCCAATCGTCCATATGATGCAATTGCCGTTGTTAACCAGCACGGGCAATAAATCGGTGCCGGGCCAAACGCACACTGCACTACAGAACCACTGAAGAGGCTGCCATTATAGCTCTCGCAATCACCTCTACGCAGGAACCCACAACCATTCTCCCAAACCCGCAACCTGCCCGCTTAAACTTCCGACTGGTAGACTGCATGGCAACTCCTGCACTTCGCATATTACGGAACAAGGTCATCCCAGACATGCACCTGGTCAGGACTCCAGGACACGAATCCCTGGAGGGCAACATGCAGGCACGCGTCTCGGCCCGCGAGCACGCACACCGGGCTGCCCTATACCCAAGCAACCGCGACAACCCAGACATCTATAGTCCCTGCCGTCTAAACCGCATACGGCACCCTTTACCACACCCCATTCTAACGCGAGAAGAAACTGTAAAGCTCAGGAAACTGCAGCCTAACACATATACACACGGAACACCCCTATCCACCATGTCCCATACACAATATGACGACTAATGCGAACTATGCACACCACTCTGTACTAAATGATGCGGGAATGCCCACCCGCCCTTATCCCTACCATCCAACAACTTACCCACCATCGAACAGTGGGGTAACCAGCTGACAGGCACACACCCGGTTGACAGAGCAAGCTGGTGGACAGGGAGAAAATGACGACTCGACGCCAAGGCTGACCAAGGGAGGCCTCCCACCATAGAACGAAAACAACCGCCTGCTAAATAAAATCACCCCGTGTAGCTCCTACTGGAGTTCAGTGGGAATATTCCCACGGTAGTTACAGTTAGATGCTGTGCTACGGCAGCACAAATTGCAAAAACAAGAAAACAAACGTCTAAGCTAGCGCTCTATTCGTGAGCCAATGCTATAGGTTCATACATCATCAACATTATCATCGTCAAGGCTGGGTAATCATACATATTGGCTCCGCGTGCCCTTTCTCGAAGAGGAAAGACTGAAACGACGTTGATATTTCTATGTGTGACTATACGCGTAACTTTGAGAACTTTCAGACGATATTTGCATCTGGGCGTACGGCGTGACAAGGCCGCAAGTGCGCGCCAGAGTACAGAAAGCGGCAACCCTAACAGCGGCATACCTTCGCCGACAAGGCCTGACGATATCAGCAAAAAAATGTGCACTAGTGGCATTTACACGACGACCGATGTATTTCTACCCGGTGTGTATCGAGGGCCAGTCAATTGAGTACAAGAAAACTCACAGGTTCTTAGGCGTTATTGTGGATCGCGACCTCACTTGGAGTCCCCATGTCTCCTACATGAAGAAAAAACTCATTTGCATTGAGAATATGTTTAAATTCGTAGCTGGAAAATCGTGGGGACCATCCGTGCACTCCATGTTACAGCTATACAAGGCAATTATTCTCGGATTCCTGCGATACAGTCTTCCTGTCTTGTCCAACACATGCAAGACTAATATCCTTGCACTACAGAACGTACAAGCCCAAGCACTTCGGACATGTCTCCCGAGATGTTCATCGACAGCTGCAACAATTGTCATTGCACAGGAGCACCCGATCACCACTCATATCGTCGGTGAGACGCTAAGAGCGCACATTCGACACATTTCACGGCTACCATTCCATCATTTAGCCCATTTGCCATTGCGAAGACCACAGGCTACATTCTGTAGTATTGTGACAAGACATCATGCCTCCATACCATCTGGCTTCAAGCCTGCGAAACGCCCAACATGCGCATTGTGGTGTCTCCGGCAAATTCACGTGTGCCTCTCAGTTCCTGGGATTAGCAAAAAGGCAGACTTCTCAACACTAGCCCTGAAGAAAATGCCTCTGCTTGTCATCAACGAGTATTATTTTGACCGCATACACATTTACACGGACGGTTCCACCATTTCCAACAGCTCAACCGGAGCAGTAGTTATTCCATCGGATGCCGTCACTTTGCAATTTAAATACTCGCACAACACCACGTCTACAACAGCAGAACTTGCGGCTCTTGCAAGGTGCACTCAATTACATGCTCCAGCAGCCTCCAAATCGTTCGGCCAATTTCAGTGATTCTAAAGCAGCTCTACAAGCTCTGCCATTTTCCCTACGACAAGCGTTACACGAACAGCTAGTGCACGAAATTAGGCACGCTCATCATCAAGCTCTCGAAGAAGGACACGATATTGTATTTCAATGGTTGCCGAGCCATTGCGGAATTGTCGGCAACGAAAGCGCAGATGCAGCAGCACGCTCGGCTCATCACAAAGATCAGCTGGTTCCTATACCACTCTCAAGAACGGATGCTGCGCGGCAACTTCAATCGATTGCTCGCCAGCCATGTGACACTTCTGCGATGGAATTCACCGGGTTTCACCAACTCACGTTTGCTCTCTCTTGACCCTAACTTGCGACTTCGCCTACAACCTGGACTCTCCCGTCGTGAAACATTACTGTGTAGCATGTGGTTGGGTGTCGTATTTACCAACGCCTATTCGTTCCTAATAGGGATGGCCAACAGTGCGGCGTGCAATTTGTGCGGGTGCGACGAGGCTCTCGAGCACCTTCTGTGCCACTGTCCATCTTTTGACACTCAACGACGTGTTCTCCAAGCTAAACTCAACCTGTTAGACAACAGAACGTTCTCGGAAGAAAAGATTCTTGGGCCATGGCCTATGCATTCTTGCTTGCAAAAGGCCACAAAAGCCCTTCTGCAGTTCGTGAAGAGTACTGGATTGTACGAACGCTTGTGACAGCGGAGATTCTTCTGTGACTGTCTCTGCGAATGACTGACTCCAATTTTTTCCCCTTTTCTCTCCTTATCTATTCTTCCCCTTTCCCCCTCCCCAAGTGTAGGGTAGCGAACCGGGCACCTCCTTGGTTAACCTCCCTACCTTTCCCTCTTCGTTTATCTCTCTCTCTTGAGAACTTTCAGTCATTATGTCTATAAGCCCTCATTAAATTCACTGCAACATTTTACGGGAAATCCAATATGGCGAAAATTGGCAAGAGAGGTTGTTGCAAGTGTAAGGATATAGCGTCAATCTCTTTGGTGTGCATTTGGCGCCTTTTATTCTTTGCGCCACCAGGTAGCCATGTTTTATAGTGCGATATGCTGAGTGTTAGTAAAGCGAATGGGTCCACAAGAATGAAAAGTTCTGGCTTGGCGCGCCAGTCATTCAGCAAATTGCTTCAGCGCTTGCGTACACGTCATTCAAATACCTATACGCCCCGTACCATAATCCTGTAAGGTCATATGAAATTACTGGCTAACATACGGGCTTTCCCATAGGAACGCAAATAGGATTATGGATTACATAGAATTATGGACACTGAGCAGTCTGGTGCATACGCGTTTTTTCAATAGGGTTATATATAGATTCACGATGAGTATAGTGCTGCAGCAACACGTGATGGTCCGTACAGCAGCCAGCGGTTCTATGGGGATACTCACTGCGTGCGTGCAAAAAAGTATTACTCACCCGTTGAGACTCGCTGGGAGAGGCCTTCGTTCTGCAATGAACAAAAAAAAAATGATATCCGCATGCATTTCAGACTTCTACAAGTTAAAGGAGTTCTACGCCTGTTGATCGCCTTTCTCCGAGGCACCGAGCTGATGAAGGTTTGGTGAAACAATTTGGTGGAACAGTTGCAAGCCAAGCACACCAGGCTAACCCCGCCTGTTGCAACCCACCAGCATTCCCCCCATTACCCCACCTCCCCCTTCTATTCCACACACGGTTCACTATACTCACGCTCCACCGCAGTATCACTGAAGAATCGTCCAATCACAAGCGGCATAACACCATCGTCTCGCAACGAGGCAGCCCAGCAGGCGACACTCGAAGGTGCATGGAAGGGTTGACGGAGTGCAGACAGGTGTTGCCTAAAAGTTCTGCCAAGACATTCTATCGAGTTCCACTCTTCTAAAACACTGCGACGAGCACTTAGCCCATGCTGAAACGCTGCATCGGATCTTGACAGAGATAGTCCCGGTAGCACGCCCCGATTTGTTGGTGCAGTCCTCAACATTGTCGTTACCGAGCTCGCCAGAATGACGGCAGATGTAGTGTGGTTGCAAAAAACACATTAACGAAGTAAACGATACATGTCACTGCCAAAACACTATTTAAATTAATCGTTACTTAGTAAATCACTCTGCTGCATTAGCAAAACGGCCACTCTTATACCCTTACAGGACGCCTTGTGAGCCATGAAAAGAACCAGAAAAGAAATGCAGGTGCCGACGCCGTCCTGAGGTTTCCGTACCAGCTCAGCGTGACGTCATGAATTTTGATGACGTCTAGTCGAGTCTAAAATGTTTAATAATAGAGTACTACTACACTGCATTCTAACGGAACCCAGAAAACTAGCAATGTCTTGGGAACTTTTCCAGCTCCAAAATGGCTCAAATACAAGAAAATGTTTTGAAACCTGTGACGCAATAATGGCGTGTCGTGGTGGTGAGGTTCCCGCGCGAAATATGTCTTCCTCGATCCTGCCAACGTTTCACCAAATGACTGAAAATACAGTTACTAAATAATATTTCATACCTCTGCAAACTGCTTTACCGTTGTTCTTTAGTGCGCGCTTAAATTGCCCCTTTAGACTTTTTTAAAGGGGATCAGTCACCAAATTGTGAGGCTACCAAAAGCCTTCTGTAGGCTTCCTCTGTATGCAACGACACTGAAGATGAACTGTTGGACACGGCAAACGTTTAAAATATATTTTATTTCGCTTCCAAAGAGTGCCTAAATGCTCGTTCTCGCGATTCTCTCCATCATAGAGCGATTGACACCGACGTCACTGTGTTGGAAGCGTGACGAAAGCTTTAGTGTCATCATACCACATTAGAGTGACGTACAATGAGCGGTGACCCACAGCGCCAGGCAAGCCTATAGAGAGCCTCGAGTCTAGAGAGCAGTGAGCCGCATGGGACGCAGACGTAGAGTCGGAATCGGAGCGGTCGCAGCTAGCCATGACACCTGCCGACGTGGTATTGTTTGCCTGCGCTTGTACAGAACGTGTGTGCGAGAGCAGACGGTGCAGCAGTGCGTGTGTCACAGCTTTGTGGGCCCACGTGACCAAGCTTCCTAGACAGTGACGTCACTGTCAAACTCGGCGCCCAGAAACCGAAACCGAAAATGGTTCACATAAATAATGCGATATTGAATTATTTACCGAGAATATATGAATCTTCGAGCGTGTATCATGACTCCTGGAGCAATAACAAACGTTTGAAACAAAAAACGCGCAAGCCACAAATTTGATGTCTCAACCCCTTTAAAGTCCTGATACGAGTTGCTTCAGCGGCTTCCGAACACATCTGTCAATTTCTAAGCGTTTATGCCATCCGACTACAGCGCTCATGGGTATTCCGTCGCGCGTATGAAAGTGATTCCCACAATTTGTGCGTCCATATTCCGGCTTAAGAAATAAGCGCGGACGAGTGGGCTCGGTGCATGGACACCTTTTCTGCTTCTTGCCTATGGTGTAGACCACAGGCGTGACCGAGATAAAAACGCAGCCGACGCGGTGTAAATAGCAAGCGAAGCGCACTCTCGCGCCCACTCTCAGTGGAGAACTGCGACAGCGAAAGGTGATGCGGTTTCCATCGGCACAAAAGACTTCCTGTTCTTTGCACGGAGTTACGCACGGCTAGGGACAAACGAAAAACGTACTCTGACCGACAGCGGGACGGACACGCGGGAGGCAAGACGAATGTGAGAAAGGTGCGCGGCCGTTTTGTTGACTTTCCTACAAGAGTATCGCGTTACTTACATCTGCATGCCACCTCTAAAGGAAGTCCGAACGACGAGATGTATGTATTTACGCGATTGGTTTGGGGTAACACATGCCGATATGTAACCTACCCGAGTTTCTTTATAACGGTGTGCAAACCCGGGGTGTTACGGGAGCTACACTAGTTCTTCGAGCGATCGACATACGTTCGAAGTCGATGCTTTGAAACATATATCAGAACAACAGTAAAAGAAATGGCTGCCTCATTTGTCTCGTATATTTTCATGCCTTCTACTAGATATTTCAAAGATTGCCTGCTCAGGCGGTCTGCAAAAGCTCTCATCCTTAACATTACCGGGGTGCATTAGAGTATTGAAGTAAAATTGGGAAAACAAACGAGTTCGATTCGCAGGCCCAAATTTACGGAGAACTATGCCCTTTGTGTAGATGGAACTTCCTTACAAAAATAGGTAAAGAGTAAATTCTCTTGAGTTTCTATCGAATTTCTGTGGCATTCATTAGACTTTCTACTAAAACGAAATTGAATGCCATGCATAATTTTTGCACAACTGTGTTCATAAACAAGCCTCGACTGAAAGATCTTCCCTGACGGCCCCAAATGAAGAACAGCACCGTTTCTTAATTGGAAGAAACACTAAGCTTCAATAACGCTCCTCTGTAATTACTACGACGAGGAGTTGCTTGAAAAACAACGTAGTTGAACGTAGTTACAAAATTATCACCAGGAACCGCCGTGCATGGTCAGTTCACTCCATATATGGGTGATGCTGCCATCCACTTTCTTGAGTCTATAACTGGAGCGTCGAATGGAAGAACGATCTATAACACTGGAAGTAAGTCTCCCTGGGCCTGTTATACTTTAGTTTGATGCGGCCAGCCTGACGGCCATGCGGAAAGAAAGTGGGAATGTTTGCACGACGACATCATGTCCGACGGACAAGCTTATAAGCCAAAGCACCTTTTAACTCGTACTAATTAAGTTTCTTTGCGTTTCTTTTTCTCTCTCTTATATATCCCTGCTCCACCGCGAATCGACCTCCTCCCTTTTCTGGCGGGTTCTGTTGTTTTTATTTGCTTTCTACTGTTGGTATACTAGCTACTTTAATATGAAAGGACAGCGAATTATTTCATAATGTGAACAAGTGGCCAGACCATCATCTCTCATGGGCATGGACCTATTTTTGTCAAAGGGCAATAAAAACAAGCGAATGACTCCTACAGAAGCTCAAAGGCGTAGTCTTTCTCGCCACGACCGTCACACTGCTCCTCTAAATTCTGGCCACGTCTGGCCTGCAGAGCCAATAAGTTACGAGGGAATTTCATCATCTTTTTGGCTTTCGTGCTCACAAAAACTATTCTCAACCACATACAGATTTCGCAAAAAGGAGCGAAGGAACTACACGCAGGACGTCACGCTAAATCCTATGCATGTATACTGCACAAAAATAAACAAATGAGACCAGCTATAGTTGGTCACATCTGTTTTATACGCACTGTTCTAAAGCACTCTAGAGAGAAGCAAATTTCGTCCTCACAATTCAAAGCTCTTTATAGACAGAATTAAACGGTATGGACACGAGATAGCCTGGGTAATGTTACTGGTGGCTTAAGGATATCCACGTTTAGAGCGCGGATCCACTGTTGAAGGGAACACTTTACTGTGTGGTTCCCACTTTGGTGGCGTTCTATCTGCAAGTTCCGGCTGAAGTCAATGCACTGCACAGATGGGTAGAAGGGCGCCAGCGCCACCAGTCACGAGTAATCTATGCTACAAAGCCGGATGATTGTACGCTTGTAAGACGAGAAAATTCGCGATTTTCCCGTAGATTTTTTTCTCGGGTTTTTTTTTTTTTTTTTTTTTTTTTTTTTACTTCGGTATGTTCGCACGGAAGAGCCTGAGTTCTCGGAAACTAACAATGCGCTGGTCGAGGAACGCGGAGTCGTCGTAACTGCCCGCGACCTTCCTCCAAGCCATGACAAGCCCGAGCATTACGCAGACACCCGTCCGTCCAGAAGAGGCCGAGCCACCGGCATCGAAAAACTGACCATGCGTGCAACCACTTGCTCGAGACAATTATCGCACTTCGAGTCGCGCATCTCCGGCGTCCTGTCGTAGCAGTCGAACGTCCGCATACGCGTACAAGACGCCACAGGGAGAGGCACCGTAGAGGCTCACCCCGGGGCCAAGAGGCTCGCGAGCGCGCGTGCGTAAGCGTGCGCCACTGCCGGCCGCACCTCTGTTGGGGCAGGCAGACATAGACTTTTGCGCTTCTTTCTCTTATCTATGTGGAGTCGTTCTTTTTTTCTTTATCTTCTCGACCCGGCAGGCTGCTTCAGATAAAGAAGCCCACGCTGCTGGTTGTCATGATGCGGAAAAGGCAAGGCCTCAACGCGATGGTGCATTCCGGACGAGCACACACACGCACACACACGCCCGTCAAGCTGCTCGGCGGGTGGTCGCTCCAAGACCACGCACGGGGAGGGACACACCTGAGCCCGAGTTTCGGTGACACGAGGCTTCCCCCCACAGCGCGTTGTCTCGGTCGTCGTGACAGCCGCGTCCCAGTGTCATCCGAGTTGTCGCCAAGGCGTCCACGCTGGTATGCAGAACGGCGCGCGCGAGTGGTCTGAATGAACCTTCTAGTCCACGCTATTTTGTCGCGCTTTTCTTTTTTTTTATCTTTCTCTGTATTTGTTTTTCTCCAGTCTTGTCTCTGTGGTTTCCGATGATGTGTTGCGGTGATGTGAGCCTTGGAACCTCGGTTGCTGCCGTCGGAAGCCGTTTTTTTTTTTTTTTTTTCTGGAATTCGCGAGAGAGGTCACCCAATTCTCCAAGAAGCAAGTCCAGGTTTTTCCAAAGTCAGTGGTCGTTAGGGCCACTACAGCGTTACAACACGGGCTGATATTCAAGTTTGGAAGGGAATTTTACGCGAACAGCCTGTAAGTGGAGAGTGCTCTGCTATAGTGTGAACGTACATGTCTGCTAAACTGAGAAATCCTGTAAGTCGTCCATCGCTTGTAAGACTTCCATCGGACCTGGCTCTATAGAAGGATATGCAAATACGCTCCACTGGATAACATCGAACAATGGACTGCCTGCATACTTTGGTACAAGTCGGGTAGTGCATAATGCACACATACGTTGTCTCAATGAGTTCGTTTCAGAGGGTGTGAAGGTCTGAAAAAAAAATGCCGCCTGGAGACTTCTTCGGTCTCAAGATGTGTATTCCCAGATGACTACTATCCGAATCGTGTGGTCGTATTCGCCCGATATCGCGCTGTTGCGCCAGTAGGGGCGATGCTTCATCTAATACCAATGTGCCAACAGCAGCGTCTTTAAGGACTTACATTTTACTATACAAACTGCACTACATACAATTTAAGTTGTGGATCTATGATACACACCCTCCAACACCTGGTTACTGCACGTATCAGGTGCACATCTCACTCGAACATAATACTTTTGGAGTGCTATACTACATATAAGAATGCGTCACGGATAGTGTTGTGGAATGAAGGTTTGAAACTTAGCGGTAACGTGATGACTTCGCTTCATCGACAGTTTGAGACAGATGCGGGGCGATCACTGGCACATCTGCAAGACTGTGCAGCAGAGCTCATGTTAACATTAAAAAGAAGAACAAAAACACACAAAAAGAACCTCATTTTTGAACTTGGCGGTTGAAAGTGTATCACCACGCCTGACGAAAGTAAAGCGAGCACTCGAATGCGTGCATCGCAAAATCCCGTTTCCGCACATTCGCAAGTATACCTTGCGGCTATCTGCGTGCTCAAGAAGTTATCTGGGCAGACATGGATTCGTACAGAAGCTGCGTCTTCCCTCGCCATTCGTCGATAACATACGCAGCGCCTTGCAAAAAAAAAAAGAAAAAAAAAGTAACAACACTATAAGCAATACACCAACAACCGCAATGACACAGGTTGTAAGCTCTCGAAGCTGATACCAGCAGACGTTTGACCGCAGAACTCATACAGAAAATTGAAATGACGCTTTGCTCATCTCCTCCAGTCTACAAGAACCATTTTCTTTTTCTTTCTTCTTCTTCCAGGGCTCTTGCAGATAAACGAACCAGAATTGTCACTTTGCGGAGCCGTTCGAGCGTGCGAGGTGTACATAGGCTCCCGTGAGCAGTTCTCGGAGATACCCCCGCTGACTCCTGTTACAAGCACTTGTTACGCGCAGCGGAAGAATGAATGCTGACGAAGAAGACGGGCGTCGGGGAGGGGCGTCGGAAAGGTTTCAGAATATACGGGGAAAGTTATATAAACAAAAGGATCATGGAGAGACAACGAGACAGTCGCGTGCTTGTCTCGGAAAATGGCCCGGGACTCTTTTCCGCGAAACTGCGCGTCCGCGAAGAGCAGAGCAGCGTGTCACCGATTCTGACGTGCGCTGCCCGCACCTAGAATTCCTTTGCGCCGTATAGTATGGCAGATTCATCGAAGGAACTATACTGAGCGTCTCTCGGCTTCCGCCTATAAGTGTCCTTCACACACGAATATAGTGTATACTAAATGAAGAAAGAAAAAAAATATAGATGAGAAATAAGAGAAAGTGCACGAGAAGACAATAAACAAAACAAATAAACAAAACGAAAGTACGAAAGTACTAAGAATGCGGAGGTCATCGCGACGTCTGCTGTGCGTAAACCACATCGATTCGGCCCCTGGAGCCGCGGAGAAGGTGTGCTCGCTGGCTGTGCCTCAAGGCCTTCTCCGACCGCAATGACGTCCACGTGCGGAGGCGACTGCGAACGGGGAAAGTGTCAGGCAGTCTAAACCGCAGCTGCGGGGAATCGACGTCTCGTATATATAAGCGATGCCGTATGCACGCGAGCCGTATAGTATAGTATATATATGTGCGCAGCCACTGCGACGCGATTCGTCAAGCATCATTACACGGTCCCCTGGTCGCCCTTCAACACCTACAGGGTGACGGACCAAAGGTGTCCGTATACTCTACAGGGGCCGTGCTGCATCGGGACATCGGGAGACAGAATTCGTGGGGTGCGGCACGGTCGGACGTTGCTTCGCGCGACTCCAGGAAAAAGAACGAAGACAAAAATTGCCAGGAAAAGAAACTAATAGGAGAGGTAGAGGGCCAGACGGACAGACAGAACGCCACGTCGCTCAAAACGAGCCCAGTGGGACGAGTATATTGAGCCTGTCCGTCAACTCGTCGTCCCCCACGAAGAGAACGCGGAGGCAAACAAGAAGGGCCACCGGCCGTCGCGGTCAAAAGGGTGTCTATCGCGCCGCCGTAGCCACTGCGAAGAAAGCGAGAATAATAATAAGAAGCCAAAAAAGCAGTGACAAGGTCATGCGCGCATCTTCCTATAGAGACTCCCGCGCGACCACAAAAGGCAGCGGATCTCTTTCTTGCGCGCGCTCCGCTTTGGCATCGGCCCGAGGCAGCAGCGTGCGAGGTATATCGCACGCCGACGACTCGAATGCAAATAAGCGACAGGTCGCGCGTCAGCCTTCCAACGACGTGTCGCATTCAGCTGTATGTAGATACCGGTGGGGCGCATCTGTGTGTTTGTATGTGTGTGTGGAGCGTTCGTATATGGTCTGCCCCCGCGTCGCGAGCTCGCGTCGATGCTGCTGATGGTGGACGCGCCGCCTAGCGGGGAGTCGATGCCCAGACGTCAACTTCTTCTGCGTGGCAGCGTTTTGAATGACAAGTGAATGGTCCCGTGAGCAAACTGAGAAGAGCGACACTCCTACGCGCGCGCGGGGTGGCTGTCGTCTCTGTCTCTCTCTCGTTTTCATTTTCCCTCCGTCACGACGTTTATCTGCTTGGTCCCCGCGAGTGTCTCGGACAGGTCGCTTCGAGAGAAGTCCCAGCTGCCCCACCTCTCCTCTAGAAGGTGTCTTCTCTCCATTGTACGCCTTACAATAAAGAGCGGAATGTCTACTTTCCGCAGGACGTGACTTCTTGACGGTGCGTCCAAATTTGCGTATTTATATTTCTTTTTATCTGCCCGTGAAAAGCTACCGGTAAGAGGCCTTGCGGGAAAATAGTGACAGTTCCGCCTGGCTATGCAGTGCTATCGCACTGACAGCGATAGCAAAATTTCGAGTTGCCCTCGAGCTCCTTGAACTGTGTTATATAACCTCTAACCGTATACCCCGGAGCGACGTGTTGGCACAAGGCCAGTCCGCGAAACAACTGCTGCTGCTCTGCAGAAACAGCACCCCGCCACCTACCAGGCGTCTCACAACGCTTGTGTGATGAGCGCCGCCAGTGACGTTGCAGGCGTCGCGCCTCTAAGGAGTCTTCTATATACACACGTCTATGCCAGCGTATGAGTGTGTTTGTCTATGAAGGCGCCCTGTACGCGCCTCGACTGTGCATTAGATAAGACCAATGGATAACGAATGCTCGAGGCGCAATTGCGCCGTCGCCGTTGGGTTCGGCATTGTCATGGTGTACGGCTGCTATCGACGACGCATGCGTGGCATACGCGTGGCGGATTAGAAGGCCTCCTGAGAGGCGAAGTGCGGTGGGCTCCAAAAGTGACAACGCCAAGTGAACGCGCCGTCCACTCAATCAGGTCTGCCGGAGCCATGGGGCGGCATTATGGCTTCCACTGCTGGCATGATCGTCGGGCGCACACACATTAGCGCTCCTGTCGAGCAACTGTGCGCATACTACACCGCTGTGAACGTCAAGGTACGTTTACGTAACCCTTTCTTTGGACGCTGACCAACGCCGACTGTTTTCCTTCGTTTCGTGTATCGCAGAGGTGCGACACCTGCAACGCCACTGGCACGCTCCTCATCTCGCCAGCGACGCCTTCAGCGCAGCGCCAAACATTGCATGTAGGCTTCCTACTTAATCCTAAATGCACTGTGAGGTCGGCGCACGCGAAGCTTTATATGCTTGTGTTAATGCTAAATGTGTTGACGTCCTCTGATGTTACAATAACGTAGATGCTATTGTACGGTTTGTAGGTGATATATGTTGATTGTCGTGCATACTATCTATGCAATTTCCTACGTTGAAGTATAACGTCAGAATTAAGTTGTCTTCTTCATACCTTGAAGTAAAGGTCGTCGCAACTTCACGTTCGAGCATTTTCGCCGCACTACCACCACAGCGACGCGGTTGGCCTCGCGTCGGAATTGGCAGGTAGAATAGCATAGGGTGTGTGTACTGAGAAGTATACCGAACGTAACGTTTGACGTTCAACTTGTATCCAACCCTTGCAATAGAATGAGTAATTGCGCCTTCCGATCGAGGCGTTGGCATATGTCATTTGGAATCGCAATTAACAGTATATTATACAAACACCGTTTGTAGTATATAAACGTACACTACGGTCATTAATGGACGTCGTCTGTGTACTCTTAAACAACCAGCACAGTGCATCTGCTCAAATTCCGATGTATGTACTGCGTACACGTTCAGTGCATTGCTTACATCCCTTGAGTAAAGGAGTTGATCCACAAGCCACCATAATTTAGTTTACAGAACATCCAAAAGTGCCCAAGATCGCACAAGACCGTGCGCTTCCAACTACATGTCTGTGCGAACGACTACACACAATTCAGCGTGTTTATATCGTGCACGTGTTGCGGTCTCTCTGGTGGTCTTGTACTCCCTTTCTCTTTCACGCTCCCTTTTGCCCCTCCCAAGTGCAGGTTAGCAAACCGGGCATTGCAGCCTGGTTAACCTCCCGCCTTTCCCTTTATTCCTCTTTCTCTCTATCCCTCCTGGAATACACCCAATTAAGCGCACTAAGAACATTTCAGAACTCCGAACGAGGTCAACACAACACATTCAGCCGCGACCAACACAACACATTCAGGAAATGTCGAGAACATGTGAGAATACGTGCCGAGAATGAACAAGCGAAACTGACCATGCACCCATTCACTTTCTCTACGCAGGACAAAATGAAAGACCGGCAGACCTGACGAGCAGGAGTGAACGGTGCTAAAGAGGACGAGAACGAGGACCGACGCGGCAGAACGTGGGGCCACGCACAAAGCTTATGCGAGCACGAGGCGGAATGAGGCACACCGGGCGATGTAGACAACGGACGACGCAGCAGGAAGGGGACTCCCCGCCGAAGCAGCAGCAGCGGTGGCACTGCAGCGTTCGCTCTTCTTCGCCGTCCCGATCGCATTGTGCCCGGAGTTTGGCGTTTGATGGAAGACGTTTATAAATCACAGCGGTGCCGAGTGGCCCCGTCGTGGGCGGCGAAAGCCCCGCTATTGCATGGAAAGCTTTGCGCCCCGATCGTGTCATTGCATGCGTACAGCTCATCTCATCTTCGGGGTGCGGCGTACGGTATGCGCGCGTGCACGTGTGTGTTTGCGTTTGTGCAGTACACGGTAGTGGTGTCGCGTGCAAGCCTGGAGCGGTCTGTGCGCCTTTTCGTGTATGTTCCGACGCGGCCCATCGCTTTGTGTTTCTGTTGTGCACATTAGTGACAAGCAAGCGAGGAGACCGTATGCACGCTGCGTGAAGTTGACCTCCTTTCTGAATTCGAGTGATTTAGGAATCGTCATCACCATCATCCAGTGACGATACCAACAGGCCCTTAATTCAGAAAGCAAGGTGCATGTAACTGTATGAAAATTGGATTCCGAACGTATATAGGAACTTAAAGTGACACTTCATATATACTGTTTGTCGTATTGGCACATGTCAATTGATGAATGCACGAAGGGGGAGAAGAGCTTTGTATTTTAAAATGTAAGCAGCTGAAGAGTAGAAGTACATCCACACGGACGAATATTTATTTATTTGTTTATTTACTCTCAAGGCCGAATCATCACAGAGAGAAGTGAGAAAAGAGAAAAAAAAATAAAAGTAATTAAAACAGAGAGCGAGCACAATTTTCTTTATCGACGGCTATCTTGAATGTGGTGACGTCAGTGACCGAAGCGACGGAGGTAGGCAGGTGGATCCATTCAGTGCTAGTCATCGGATAAAAGCATCAGCATATACCTGGTGCTTCAGCGAACACTTTCAAAAATTTTTAATGGTTACCTGTGGCAGATAGCACAATTCTAGTTCATGAGCTGGTCTACTCGAAGAGACGGGTATTTCTTGGTGAAAAAATTTGAAATGCATAGTTCGACTAATAAACAAAAATTCACTGATTAGTGAGCATAACTTGCAAAACTATGTTGCCTGCAAATTACACTTTTCAATAAAAAACAAGCCAAGAATTTTAATAGATTTTTTGTATGGAAGGCTGTGTTTGCAGCCAGGTATTTTTCAACAGACCTCGCAGTTTATTTTGCATCTTTTGCGAGGACCATCTACTTTTTGGTCATAGTTCATTCAGTCACCTGGAGTGAAAGTGTCTAACTTCGTAATCGTAATGTTCTTAACGAAAACTAGGGCAAACCTAAGGAAATCTGCTAGGTTTTCCGCAGAACTATAACATCAAACACCTACCATAACATCGCATAACTATAACATCAAACACCTACCTAGCGGATTTCCGCTGAACTATAACATCAAACACTTGCCTTTGCTTCGAGTTGTCGACAAATTCGACTTCGCCCTGCCATCTGCTAGCCGCCTGGTTAGCTCAGATGGTAGAGCGGCTGCCCCGGAAAGGCGGTGGTCCCGGGTTCGAGTCTCGGACCAGGAAGAATTTTTCTTCAACTGCGAGGCTTTCTTTCGAGGAACCCGGTTGGGTTTCCATTGTAGCAAATTGCTACATTTGGGTGGATGTCTCAGTTTCCCTTTAATTACTTATCTCCACCTAGCGGATTTCCGCTGAACTATAACATCAAAGGTCTAACTTTGTATTATACAGCGCTTCAACCGCAAAAGGCAAATTTTATGTCTTATCATGGCGTTGTGTCTACGCTATTAAATTTAAGAACCAAGACATCTTCTGGTCCGGGCAATAACCTCCTGAACGCGTTCCTAAGGAGCTCCACCGAAACTGTTGCCATGTTTTTTTGTTGTACCGTATAGAGCCTCTTTTTTATGTTCAAGAGTGCCTGAAGATTAGAAGACAGCACGAGTTGTTCTCGTTTTTAAGAAAGGCCATTGCTTATTAATTAATTCGTCGTACACTTCGTAGGGCTAACAGTGATACTGTAACCTCGCTGTAATATTTTGTTGTAATCTTATTGTAATTGCTGTAATCTTGTGCAAACGTTCCTCTTGTAAGTGACTGCGACCATTTATTTTGTTCATTTTTCTACTATAGATTATAAATAGGATTACCACTTCGTATCATTAAGGTCATCTTGCTGCAAACGTTAATGAATTCATAGTAGAAACTTGTATACTAACAAGTTGTCAACTTGTTAGTATAGGGGGTCAGGTGCTTTGTGTGGCACTCGCCAGATGAGGGGGGAGGGGCAGGTGGGCACACGCCTCTTTCTGTAGTTCGGCCGAGGCTGCGCAAGCTGGTGGCTCCGTGCAGGCTACGTTCCCGCATTCCTATAGTGTTAGAGTTCACGTAATCTGAACTTTCCGAGACGCTGTAAAGTGAGAGGCAGTACGGAGCTTTTGCTTCCCGCTCGTCGGCGCTCTTCATCAAGCCAGCATTGTGACAGCGAGTGCTTGCTGTCGTCGAGCAAGATCTTTTCATGTTTGCCTGTGCACGCATGACACCATGCTTGCCAACTTCATTAGTAAGCGCATGTTTACTGCAATTTATACAGCCGATAAAACACAAGAAACTTTATAGTTCTTGGAGTTGTCTACGGCTATTTTTGCTACCGCTAGCCATGCTTCCGCTAGCCGCGTTCGGGGCAAAACTGCGACTTTACTGCGTCTCCCGTTCATTTCCTCACTTAATTTCTGTGCATTCACTCGGCAACCAATTGTTGTGAAAAAGCAGGCCACAAAAGGTGCTGACATTTTCAATACCGTAAAACAAAATCAATCAATCAATCAATCAATCAAAAAAGACACCGACATCAGTTATCGCTTCGTTAGTCTCGGCTGGCTTGTCCTATCAGCCCACACGTAAAGGGCAGAGTGTTCGCGTCTAGTACCGGCAAGAGTGTGGCTGGTATACTTTCATCTCCCACTGCTATATAGCCTCGACGAGTCGTTCGCAGCCACTCGACGGATAAACGAATCATGACCGAGTGAGCGCTGGAACGGTGTCAAAGTGAGCGAACGAGGGCCTGGGCGAGTGATATGCCCTCCCTTCTCGAGACGGGGGATTTCAGCGCCGTGGCTGCTATCCTCGCTGAAAGCAGCCGCACAGGGCCGATTGAACGCGCCATCCTTCACGCCGCCGCACGTATATAGCTACGTGCGCGTGTGCGTGCGTGTGTAGATATATATACACACATATAACTATCTGCGGACACGGTACAGACCCGGAGGGAGGCGGCCATCAGCCGTGTCCGGGGCCGAGAGAGCGCGCTCATTACCACCCACCCCTTTCATCTTCATTTGTAAGGCGACCACTCAGCCACGTAAATGGATTATCGCGCCTTGCGGTGGCAGAGTGCGCGCCGTTCTCTTGGCTCCCATACCGACGCCTGCGCGGAGTAGCAGTGGGACTCGGGGTTCGAGGGAGAGGACGCCCTTACAGGGGCTGTGCGGAAGCGCTATGGGCAATTACTCCCGTCCAGCTAGCAGCCGCCCCTTTTGTTTCCGTCTCAAGCAAGTTATTATCTTGTTGTTTTTTTCACACCTAATTCACTTCCTTGCTTGCAGTGAACGCTGTAGTTATTTGCAGCCTGTTTTCAGATGACTCATGATGAAACTGTACACAGGAAAATACGACGACACTCGGACACCGCGTAGAACGCTTACAGCGGTGAGTTGAAAAGAGACGAATGAGGATGAACATATCACCAGTTTAGGGAGATACGGCACGCGAAATGAGCGGCGATATATATGAGATAGTACGAATTTCTCGATACTGTAATTCCGGATGAGGAATTTCTCGCAAATGCGAATGCTTTCTGTTTGCCGGTGGGTTCCAATGCTGAAACTGCAGATGTACTTGTAGAAGTTGTTTAAATTATTAAATTTGAGTTAGCTTATCAATACCTGAACACTACATAGAGTCTCACGTCACGAATGATGAGTTGTGAGAATATTTCTTAAATCAGTGCTGCTCCGTATTCGATAATCCCTTCCCTAGATAACCTTGTCAGACCAGATATCTCATGCCCCAATTATATACGCTTCTTTTAAGCATGAAATGCTTTTAGCTCCCATTGTCGGCGACCTTGAAGTGACCTTGAGCCAAAAGCCAGAGCCATTATCCGGGCACTCAAACGGTAACATCCGGTCATCGTTGCGAGAACAAAACGAGATCATCCGGGCAACAAGTCAAAAGTTAAGAAAATGCGGTCTTTGGTTTTCATTCCAACTGCACAATACCGCATTACTTAACTTAGTTACTGCCCAAACAAGTTACGATAAATATTGCTTCCGAGTTCTTTCTAATGTTTGTTCACAATGTCACTCGAGCTCTAACTTCTAGTATGCTGTAGTTTTATTTGTCATTTCCAATAGCGACGTTCAAAAGGTACCATACACTTGATTGTCATCTTTTGGCGCTGGGATAGGGTTGCCCGTGCTCTTTTCAACGCCAACGGTCCGCGAGTTCCGCGGCGAGGGTTTTGCGCCGCCTATTTCGAGAGATGGCGCCACGCTGCGTGACCAGGCCGGCAGTGTCCCGCGCACCGCAGATGGCTGTGTGGTGTGGTACGTGTGGTGAGGTTGTGCCCTTGCGAACATGCACTATACCCATTTTAAGATTGTGGCTCCAACCAATCCGCTTTGCCGGTAGCCGTTACATGCTTACATCCACTCTCGATTACGGGAGAACCAGTATTCTAACGCGATAGCGTTAAGATCCCCGTGTCGCAGTAAATCCGGCGTCGGCGCGGCGTAGATGTCGGCGTCCGTGGCGGAGGAAATTATCACCAACCACCCCGACCGTGCAGGCCCTTCACGTGGTGCAAGGTTTTGGTGAACTAAAATTGAATTTATAACAGTGAAATCCGCCAGAAAAATTGTAAAGTACGACTTAACCACCACCTATAGGCATGGTGGCGTCGGATTGTAATATAATGTACGAGACAACATAATTCTGTTACGAGGAAACTCAAACACAAACCCTTTTTCCAGCATTTCTACCAGACCTACAGAGGCGCGCTCGGGTAGTTTACTTGCGAAAAATATCCAGATGGCGCTCGCATCCTCGGCAGGTCAAATTGGAACTTGACCTGCCTAATGCGTTTTGGACACGCGCGCGCGTCGGTGAAATAGCAAACAATTAATAAAATAATTAAATAAAGGTGCTGGGGCCTTCACATTTTAATATAGGACCACTTATATTGCCCTTGGAAAATCGTCTTTCCAGCAATGCATTCCTGTTTAAAAGTGAAGCCGACTTTAAGGGGATTGGTGTAAGCTTGGTCTTTGTATGCTGGCTTTCCAACGTTCTGTGTTGCAGTGAAGCTCACTGAAAGAAAAATGTGATGCGAACGGGGCCCGATAACGCTATCGCGTTTCACTCTTAAAGGCGAAGCTTAAGCGTCCTCCAATTTTTTTTCTGTCTCCCTTCTGCCGTAAATGAAAGCTGAAAGTTCGTTTTCGCAGGCAAAGTTGACATTCGTGATCTCACTTGAGTGCACTATTGTGAGACTGAGTTCGCAAGATGATTCAGCGCTGCATACAAAAACGCGCCATAGTGCAAGGCTAAGAAAAACACTTGTAAGCAGGAACTACATGAGCCGATCGCTATTCGTTCGACACGCACTGAAAGCGTCTAGGTGGTCAAGTTAAAGTAAAATAATATTTTGACCAGATGTGAAATACGTGACTGTATACAGGGTGTCCCAGCTAACGTGAGCCAAGTGGTTCCAAAAAAAAAGAAGAGTAAATAAAACACGGTGACAGATACAATTTTAATATCTATAGTGCTCGTCTGTCAGATCTCTAATAACCAAACACCGTCGATTTTATGATGATACCTTGTACCGTGTTACCTTTTTTTTCGGGGGGGGGGGGGGGGAGGTGAACACACGTTAGCTGGGACACGTTAGGTGGCACACGTTAGCTGGGACACACGATATAGCATGCTCAAATCTCAACCACAGCAGCCACTCGCACGCACGACACACAAACAACGAGAACTTTGGTTACACACTTTCGAGCCCTAACCCAAAACCACACACGCACACAACACCTGCACACAACACACAACACATGCAAGCCCACAAAAACACACTTACTAAGGGAGGCCCATGCACGGACGCACACAAACACACAGACACGCACTCACAGACGCACGGACACCAACACGCAGACACACATACGCACACGGGCACCAACACACAGAAACTAACACACAAACACGCATACGCACTCAAGCGCGCGCACACATGGGCGGGCACGCACGAATGCCAGCGGACAAAACCGTGAAATGCGTAGTGCAATAAAAGTAAGGCCGATGATCCAGGGTTGCACAGTTGCCGTGGCGTTAAACTTCACGCACCGCATGCGTGGCATCCGTTCGGTGTTGCGAACCGCGCGAGATATCCGCCACGCAGGCCAAAAGAGTGAGAGGGGAGGGAGGGGCACGCGAAGGCGCTGCTGCCGGGTTGCCCCGGGCGACAGGCCAGTTTGAAAAACGACGAGCACCCCGCGATCTGTCTGTCTGGCTCCCCGTGTTCCGTGGCATTTCTAAAGCAATCCACAATTCAAAATCTATTACGGTATGTCCCTAATGTAGGCCTGTCACGAGGCGAATATTAATGGTCCTTTAAGGTGTCCACGCGCGCCCCCCCTTTGAGCTGACTTTAGCGGCGAGCGCCTCCCCCTTATATAGTTGCTGGGGATGCGGCGAACGCGCTCGAAAATGCGACGCGTTCGCTCACCGTCGAATCGAACCCGTCGGACCACCGTGCAGATGCTTCAGATACGAGCTATACGCAGGTCCTCACTATTGTTTTGTCTGTCTATTTCTTTTTTCTGTCAAGACACATTTTTATGCAAGCAGAGAGAGAGAGAGAGAGAAGAAGAAGAAGAGGGCGGTTAAGCAACGTATTTTTGTCCTTTTTCTTTAGTGTCGTCTCCACCAATGGCTGCTGTCACGAAACTGAAAACGAAGTTGATGCTGCGCATGGACCACCACCGTAGAATTCGCTCGCCGTGGAAATGGATCTCCAAAGTTAGGCTTGATGGAGTGGCATTACACACAAACTGCGTTTTGTTTCTTTCACGCCCGCACGATTTCTTCGTGTGCGCAAAAAAAAGAAAAAGTTTATTTATGACGGAAGCGCGAAAATCACTGATAACGATAGCGCATATCATTACCACGGGCAATTAGACTTGCACCATTTCGCCCAGTAATATCAAATGCCAAAAGCATAATCTTCTGATGCGCGGGGCACATTGTGATAACGATGATCATTTCGCAGGCGGTATGGCATACCCATTAATGGTAAATATGGTAAATTTTCGGGCAGCATTATAGGGCAATACCTTATTGGTATGCACAGAATACACTCAGAAGGGCCACATGGTTTTAGCTTTCTCTACTTAATTAAAATTCATCGCCCAGGCTCTGCATCATGCATACATGGTGCGGGGGACGAAAACGTATCCCCTGTATTGCTGAACCACGTGTTACCCTTTAAGTCTTCCAGTAAAGCCGGCAGCTATACATGCTTCAGATTGAGGGTGCCGGACAACCGCACATTGTTACTTGGCGCATTAATTGGACCTCAAACTTAAACTGGACCTCCAATTACTTGGTTACAGGTTCTCAAAACACGGTCTTGCTGTAAAGTACTTTTGCATTAGTCGCTTCAGTCATTAACTATGATAGACTGTCGATAAAGGCGTCGAAATTGCCTCATTATATTCGAATGCGCTGGAGACTGCATTGAAACCAAGTCAAGGTCATAGAATATCGCTATTTGCACATTAGTTGGTCATCGTAATTGAAGAGTAATTAAATATCTACTTATTGTGCAGTCCATAACCCTGCGTTTGTTCATAAACATAATTGAAACCCCACCTCTAAGCGCATGCACAAGTTAATTATTGGATAGAAGCTTTATCCGAGAAAGCAAAATTACTCGTTCATCATTGATGACGGAACGCGGCACGTCAAACACAGTACAGTAGGTCTTCAGGTAAGTGCATGGTCATCTGTAGCGATACACTGCACTCGGAAGTGAATTGGGTCAACTTAAGGCAAGCAAAGTGTTGAATTGTATGAATCTCAATGACTGTTTCGTCCACCATTATGACTGCCTATAGTGAGTCTTTTTGTTCCCGCCGTGGTTGCTCAGTGGCTATGGTGTTGGGCTGCTGAGCACAAGGTCGCAGGATCGAATCCCGGCCACGGCGGCCGCATTTCGGTGGGGGCGAAATGCGAAAACACCCGTGTAGTTAGATTTAGGTGCACGTTAACGACCCCAGGTGGTCCAAGTTTACGGAGTCCCCCACTACGGCGTGCCTCATAATCAGATCGTGGTTTTGGCAAGTAAAACCCCATAATTTAACTCTTTTCGTTACTCTTTTTGTTTGCATGACCGTTGGTAACCTGAAGACGCTTGCAGTTGCTGGTCAAACTTTAGAAATGAAAGGTTTCTAGTTTGAAATCTTTTCACATGCATTTTTAACAGCGGATCTGTTTAAGCCGGCCGTTATTCCGTTAGTCGTCCGCCAAAAATGTGGGCCCATCCTGGCGGTAGTGCAGAAAGGGTCCAAGCGCAATGACACACACCCCTGTGAACTAGCGAAGCTGAGCCTGGCTAAGTCTAGCCAGAGCCCTTCAATGCTTGAAGGACTCTGGTCTAGTTAAGCATGGTCGGGACTATTTAAGCCTAGTCAGTCATCGATAGCCAATCGATAGCCAATCAACAGCTAATCGATCAATAATCAATAAATTCCTGAAATGCTGGGGATGACTTGGTAGTGCTTAGCCTAGCCCAAACACATGGCCAATACCTTGTGATAGCTAATCGATAGCCAATCAATAGCTAATGAATAATCGATCAATAATTAATCAATTGCGGAAAATGCTGAGAATGACTTGGTACAGCTTAGCCTAGCCCAAATACGTGGCGAATACCTTGCGATAGCCAATCAATAGCTAATCAATTATCAATCAATAATCAATAAATTTCGGTAAATGCTGGGGACGACTTGGTAGTGCTTAGCCTAGCCCAAAAGCCAGGACTAGCTAGGTGCCCATCAGCTCCGCTGTCTCTTTAGTATCGCGCCTCCAGTGCAAGCTACGCTATTTTTTGTTTAACTTTTGCATAGCTGGTACAACGGCCAAAGACAGGTACACCGAACGCCGACGGAAAGTCCCTGTAACAGCTGTCTCTGTAACACGCTGGTTACCGTGAACCGCTGCTTCCGACAGATTCATGCAATTAAAGACGGAGTAGTACTTACTGAGAGTGTTAGTAACGATGTCGCACATGTTGCTATGCTTAGTAAATGTATATAGTCAACGCACCTAAAATGTTACACCAGAACAAACTCGAGAACCACGAGACCTACAGGTGCACTCTTCTCATTGCTACCTAGTTGCCGACGTTACATAGTACCGTACGAACTCTATGCAAGCGTAACAGTGGGCACATATACTAATAACAAAAGTTTACTTTGCTAATTTTACAACATGGGGAGAAGAACAAAGCACACTTACTCACATAAGGTGCCGTGAAGATCGCCAGGTTGAAGGTTAGAAACTAAAACTCGACCACGCTTTCTAATCTCACTAGAATACTATAGTATAGCGTAGGTGGCGAGCACTTATTTGAAATCTTACAGGTTGAGTATCGTAATTTCTTCTATGTAACGTCAGAAATCTCAGAGAAAATCAGAGCAATTATAGTAGAAGCCACCACTAGACGATAGCACCCCCGAAAGATGCTTATTTAGCTTTTACTGCAATTTTTATTCAATGGTAATTAGAAAGGGTACTTCTGGCTAGCGTGAAAAATTATCGCGAAGATAAAAGCTTTAATTTGCGATAGTGCAACCCGGTCACTACCATAAAAAAAAAAAAGTTGTCGCAGTTTCACCTGAAAGGCGAAGCATCAATTGCGATAGCAAATTTGTAGAGAGCTATACGGAGTAAGGATAGTAGTTTTATCAGCTGTATAAATTTGGACATGCCGCAGCACCAGCAACGCGCAGAACTGTTGTCGACGCCGTCGGCGTTTTGCCCGCGTTCGCACAAAATGCGTGCGGCGTTGGTGACTGTTGCCGGAGCCTCTGATATAAATAGGCACTTGGTGCCGCAGCTAAACGTCGCCTCCCTTCCCTCCCCCCCCCCCCCCCCCCCCCCCACCACCCACGGCCTTTCGCGCGTCGGAAGAAGGCGCGTTTGCTCTACATATATGGTGATTGTAAAGGAGGAAAGAGACGCCTACTTCTGCAGCCCTTAAGGGAGCAAGGCGCAGAACGCGCGTTTGTTCTCCGCCGTGGGTTCACTCCCCATGAAAGCGCGCGTCCCTCGCGCCCTTTCGCGCGCACATACAGCGTTCGGCGCGCGGCGACGATTTCATCTCCATTGACGTCATACGGAACCTCACAGCGACGGCACGACGACGGCGACGCCGACGGCAGAAATCTGCTTTGGAGTGTCCATATAATTGCTATCGCAATAAAGAAACTTGAATTATGAGGTTTAGCGTCATGAAGATGGCACTGACGTGTGATAGCCACGACTGTGAGCCACGCAATAGTGGAGATCTCTTGATCTATCTACAGACCACCTTAAGGTTCTTTAACGTGCAACAAAAGCACGGCACATGACTGCATTCCGCCCCTGCTAAAAACGCCGCCATCGTGCCGGCAACCTCGCTTGCTCAAAGTAGCAAAACGCCAGAGCCATCCAGCTACTCCGGCAGTTATACCATACCAACTGATTAAGGCCCTATAGTAACATACGAATTTGCCGTTTTTATGCTAAGTGCCTGGCACCCTATTCTTTATTTAAGAGCCTCGGCAAAGTTAAACAGCTTAGGAGGCTGCCGTTCTGTTGCTCGCGGCATTTACTTTTATTCGCCACACACACACACACACACTTGGAAGACAATGTACACGATACACTTGCACGCTCTCCCGACCGAATAACGCCCCGTGCAAATGCGCGCGCATTAGGAGTTCTTCTATTCCACATGCGCCGCCACCACCTCTGCCTGCCTGCCATGCCCGCCCCACACCGGGCCGCGGTTTCCCGACCCCCGCTGCGCGCATCGTCTCCCCCGACCTGGGCGGTTTCCCGCTGCTCGCACTTTTCCATTAATTCTCACCTCGTATTGGCGCACGTCAAAAGGTTGCACCTATAGGGCCACGCCGGGTGAGCACGCTATGCGGCACCACGACAGCCTTTTTAGCCACGCTCGCGCGCCGAAGTTGCGGGGTGCGCATAATGGCGGAACTCCATTGGCGGCCGTTAAGAATGCCGTCGTGCCGAGCCGCGGAGGCGCTGACGTTGTTGCGGTCTCTTTAACATCATTAGCGCATAATGGCAGACACGGCGGTGAACAAAACCGTCGCGTTCGACGTGTGCTGCCTCGACAAGGTTGCCGGCGAAGGTTCCATGGCTCAGTTTAGCTCGACTTCAGCTCCCTGACCCCTCCCCCCTCCGCCTTTTTTTTTTTCTTCCCCAAACCCGAGTAAGTGAATCTGGCAAAGAGGTTCCGCCTGGAGGAGTCCCAAAGGAACCGAGAACTTCTTCGTTGCGAGGAGTCAAAAGCAGTCGCTCTCCGGTTCGTCAGTTCTACCCTTCATTTTGTATAGACTTGTCCTTTTTTTTTTTTTTTGGTCTTGTTTCGCCTGTCTCCCACGCGTCGACAAAGTAGATAAAACACTTTAACAACGTGAGAACACCAAGAAGCATCGAAATGAGGTTCTATTTTGCTCGTTGAACGACGTCGATTGAGTAATAGACAACGCTGTCGCGGGAAGGTCGTTGACATTGCTGGGAGCTGGCAGGACTTATGCCTGGCTGAAGATACATGGCGTTGCTGCAAACCGGGGCATCGCAAGCATACGATGCGTTCTAACTCCGTGCAGTGAGCTCCAACTTCAGGCCCAGAAGAGAGAAGCGTAACTCATTGAGATGAAGACAAAGGACACGATCAAGAAGGCGGCACAAATGTCCATTATAAGCTGTCATGCGTGTTGTAAATAAATCCAGGAGTCCGTTGTCCGTAAACTGCAAAGCTGACACCCGCGTGTACTTTCGTGTCTCCATACGTCTTCCACCACATCCGTTGCTCCTTATACTAGACCTTGTCTTGTTTCTTGCGTCCAATCTTCATCGCAGAGTGCGTCGCGATGCTGATGAACGTTGAAATCACCGTCACCGTATATAGGCATATATAGGCATATATAGGCATATATAGGCATATATAGGCGTATATAGGGATATATAGGCGTATATAGGCATATATAGGCATAGTTCATGACTGCACTATGCCGTCATGCCGCACTCCACTTTTTCGCTTTGGCTGAATTAACACATAGCAACCGAATGTTGCCAGCAATCAGCGAAATATCTAAGTTTAGGGAGTAGGAAAATGTGAGTTGCAGAAAAAGAACCCGAGGATGTATAGGTGGGTTCGAAAAAATGTAAGAGCTAAGTTGACTAAGTGGTGATTACGCAACGATGTGGAAATCTACATATGTGGTGGTGGTAGTGGTGGTGAGGTTGCAGCAGGCGGGGTTAGCCTAACATACAAAGCCGGCAGTTGTTCCGCCCGAACCTCCTATGAGTTGAGATGAAGGGTGTGGAACCAGGCGTCGATATATATGTGGCAACCGTGACAACAACCGTATGTTCGTTTACATGGAGGCGATTTCTTCAACATACATGCATTCATCCACACATCTTGGTTAACCTCCTTGGAAATCCCTCATTTCTGTCATTTTGAAGCTTCGAAAGGGAGCTGCTATTATTCATAAGCATATCAAGGAATTCACTAGGCAATTTAGTTGCTTGCTTATTTTCGAAAATATCCAAAAGTTACGCAGGGTGCATACAAAGAAACATAGAAATGCCGCGAATCATACAAATAAACGTATAAAAAGGGTAAGAAAAATGCGGCAACAGACTCAATGGGTTTTGCAAAGAATTTAAGTAGTTAATCGTACACGAAGGGAATGAACATTCATAAACGCATCTGTGGCGTAATGAACATGATAAGTAACAAACAAGACAGCTGAGCTTTGTTGCGAAAA
The DNA here is from genome assembly GCF_013339745.2 of Dermacentor silvarum. Lineage (NCBI taxonomy): Eukaryota > Metazoa > Arthropoda > Arachnida > Ixodida > Ixodidae > Dermacentor > Dermacentor silvarum. Next base: position 65,643,211 of record NC_051159.1, on the reverse strand, counting down.
TTGTGGAATATATGTGAATCACCGGCACCAAATTTACACAGGGCAAAATGAGATACAGAATATATAAACGCCAAGGTTAACACCAAACTGGAGGAAAGAAACGCTACAATATACCATAGAAAGCATGGCAACCAAGCTTGTTGGACATAGTTATATGCGGAACATGATGTATACCAGCGCCAAATTTAGCTGGGACAATGCGAGAGACAAACAGGACAAACAGTGCGAAGTTAGTTCAAAATTGCGTAGAAAAAGCAAGAGCCCAGTGTAATAAAAGTATGTAAATCAGTCAAGAAAGCGCGATTAATTGGTTATTAATATTGTGAAATATGGTTTACCGGAATCAATATCAAACGGTATACAAAAGCAAGATACAGACAGTACAGCCATTACACGTCACACTGCATTTGGCCTGTGTGTATCAATTTATTTATGCCGTGTGAACTTGGCGTCAAATAAATGAAGGCGGCTGTTGCTATCGTGCGTGTTTATATACTGTGTAAATGCAACCTAGCTACATATTTTCTTCTAAGTGAGAAACTTTCCGCATGAAAAAGTGGAACGGAAAATTCTGAGCAAGTGCCAAGCTCGCGGGTGAGCACCCTCACCATTTTAAGGAGTTCTGGGAAATTTCGTTCTACTTTCACGCATTTTGATACGCCAGCGGAGCGAGGATCTCCTTCCCCAATTTTCCCACAGATTTACTAAACGTTAAAGTGAAGGGAAAAGTGTGAGGAGGTCGCACCCTCCTACGAACGTTGGGATGACTACCACTGTATAGATGCTCGCTTTTCCGAGTTTCACAGAAGCTTCAATCGGAAAGTTAAGCTCAGAAATATGAGATCACAAAGAGCTTTTTTTATCACATGGTTATGTTCCAAATGTGCTCCGCTACTGGCTAACTGTTTAAAGGTATTCATGTCAGGCATGAATATATACGCACGGGCCTTTTTGTCACTTACATTAGAACATCGCCACATTGGAAGCACCTAGGAAGAATTCCTCCAGACAACATTGTTTCAGTTATCAACTGTGCACTTTCCATGAGCGCATTTATACGTAATTCTAGTCTTATAAATGCATAATGTTGACATTATAGGTCGTTCATGCATGCTCATGCTTTGTGCATTTTGTTATTTCATTTTGTTCCTCCATCCCTCAATTCTCGGATATGAACCTTCGAAGAAGATGATGGTGATGATGATCCTTCAAGAGGTGGCGCGTAACCATGGACAGTGGGGAATGTGCCAAAAACCGGGGGGCTTGAACACGCTGATGACTACACGTGAACGAATGAATAACTGTAAATTTATAAATATGGGCACCATTGATTACTTCTTCCTTGTCCTCTACAGTAGCCATGCTTTTTTGCTGAGTCAGCTCGTCTGGAACGCAGTCCCCATTTTTTTTCGGTCACATAATTTCTCACATTTCATCACGAAAAAAAAAACATAGACATGAGGTAGATCTGTATAGGCAAAAAATAATTTCAGTTAAATATGCCAACATCCGGTAAAAGTAACTGCATCACGGCCTGTCTTCGAACTTGTCCGATAAATCATGCCTCGATTGTTGAAATCGCTGCGGACAGCATGGAAAATAGGCAATAATGAGCGTACCTCGTTAAAAAGAATACTCCTTTGAATCTGCTGCTGTCATTTTATGTCTTTTGTGTTCTGTTTCCTGTAGCAGAAACAAATTTTCTCGGGGATTAGCTCGTTAACAACACCATAACGACCATATGTACGTTTATCACTGGAGTCGACGTGCCAAAACAAAAATACCGCCGTCTTCCAATACGCGTTCTTTAAAACTGCATGCACATCGTTACTTCACCAACTTCATTATTAAACGTTGTACATTGCAAAGCTAATCCGTGTCGTATATTGAACTATTGGTATTTAATGGCCACTAAATTTACCGACCTCCGATTTGACCATGTGTGTGTGAGTGATTTTGAAAAAGGAAGAGAAGAGAAAAGTGCAGCGCCGTAACTGCCTCTCGTGTGAGGGCACCTCAACAGCTCTGCACGGGTGGGGGGAAAGGGGAAAGAAAGTGAGAGAGAGGAGAAAGAGAGATTTGACCATGTCAGCACTTAAACCTCGCACAAGTTTGTCCGCCCACTAACTTAGCTTGAAGTACCACTGCTTTCTTTCCTTTTATATTCTGCGAGCTGTATCTCTAAGACCATTAAAGCGGAGATGCTTTATATGTAAATTTACAGCTTACGTGAATTTTTTACGACGATTACTAGAGTTTGGGAATACTCACATTTAGGGCTATAATTGAGAGCTTTGTGCAATATCCCCGTTTTTTCCCGCTTTCAATATGTTCGTAAGTTTATAGCATTGTGGTATCGTTCTTTGTTACTGAGTTACAGAGTTCGAAACTCTACATTACTACCGCATTTTGCGATCTAAAACCATTTTTGTTAAACGAGTGACGGCCTAAATAAAACGTCTACTTCATACAGCAGTCCTATATGGGCCTTATATTTTTCTTTCGGATGCCACAAACCTCATTAACTTCGATCTCATGAATTCCGAAGAAAATGAGGTCTCCGTTCTCATGGATTTACATAGGAGCTCAAGCTCCCTCCTGATAATAACCTCTGTAGAACATTTACGAGCGTTCGAGAGTGTTAAGGCTTGTTTTATGAGCCATGTAGAAGGTTTTGCCCCGGTATCCTGAAAGAAGTGAATGTCAAACAGAATTAACATTTGAAGAAAATATCAGACACCGTTTCTCTGTCGTGTGGGCAAAGTTTCAAGAGTGTCAAGAATTACGGGTTGTGCATAACATTATACCTATAGATATATGCAAGTGCATGAAATCGTTAGAACACCATTATCCGCAATGTTTCGCAATGTCTTGGGAGAACTCGATGTGGCGCGCAGTTATATTTGGCAGGAATTTGGGAGCAGAAGGGAATTTAAGGGCGATGTGTGGCCATGTATAGAGTTAAAGCTCGTGGGTTTAATACGGTCATGGCAGTTCGGGCATTGCTGACTTAACACTCGCAGGGCTAATCTTGTACACATACAAAATAGCAACAACAAAAAAGTTTACCGAAGGATGGTCACCGCAGTAGCTTAATGGTAAATGACCGCATGCGTATATAACGCGGAAGATGTTCATGGGTTACGCTTTCACCTGCGGCAAGTTGCCTTGTCGTCCACTTTCACTTCGCCCTTAGTATTTCGACTGTTTCCATTAAATCTACCAGTTAATTTCCATTACAGTGTTTTTTAAAGGCAGTTGTTAATAACTAGTTGTCACCACACTCACTGCCTTGGTATAACTGCAGTAAGTAACGGTGTAGATTTAGTAATATTATTGACTAAACAAGGTAATCACTGTTAGCAATGCTCAGCTACTATACTTCTACACGCAGTTAGCCTCACCAGATACGCTGTTTCGTGCCTATAACGCATTTATCAGACCCACTCTGGAACATTGCATTTAGTGGGAACGATAAATGCGTTATAGGCTAGAAACATTGTACCCGGTGGTGCTAACTGCCATTGGAATTGGTATAGCTAAGAAACATTAGTAAGAGCGTTTACCTTGTTTAGTCAGTAATGTTACCTTAACACTATTAGCAGAAATAATGTCGTTTCTTTAAAACCAGATTTTCGACACTGTGGATATATATATGAAGGAAGTATTCCTTCGGATCCGGTGTTTAATAAATTAAAAGAAGTGCAGTCCCTCGTAGAAAAGCAAAAACATTTCATTTCGACTTAGACGACACGTCTAAATTAAATATTCTTGCTTTTCTACGTGCGCCTGCACTTCTCGTAATTTATTTATTTATTTATTTATTTATTTATTTATTTATTTATTTATTTATTTATTTATTTATTTATTAGTGGTGTGCGCTAAACACAGAGAAATAATCATGAAATAAATATCCACACGTCTACCAAGAACAAAAATACTATTTGTTTACTATTGTTCGACCAGTGGCCCGGCCTTCATCCATCGCAGTAATCGATACTATATATATATATATATATATATATATATATATATATATATATATATGTAGACAGAGAGAGAGAGAGAGAGTAATCCATAGTGCCCGCGTGTCTTCCAGAAAGTACAATTCGCGTCGCTCATACAATCAGATTACATAAGCGTTGGTGACAACGCACAACGGATAGAAGCATCGATAACGTTCGAGAAACTTCCGATACAAGCAGGCGCGTCCTGCGCCGAGCGATAACGTTTAACATTTGTTAGCCGGTGAAAAGCGGTCACCGGTGAAAGATAAACAAGTACACGTGTCAATATATACATATATAGGCGTGGTCGAAGACGCTGCCTTCTTTCGATGCGCACCATTATGAACCGTACTCCAGCGGCGGCTGCGTATGGCGCGGCCGCGGGCCCTATCTTGAAAGTGATCTGCGAAGGGGGCAGAGCGCGCAGATCGCTGATAGCTTCGGTGCGCTGTGTTCTCGCCGCGTAGTTCGCATTGAAGCGAGAGGCAGAACGAAGGCCAATTCGCTCGCTGCTGCAGGCCCTTGAAAGCGATCGTCGTGAAAGCGATCTTGAAAGCGATTGTCTTACGTTGCGGACGGACGAACGGTTTTCCTCGGTGGGCAGGCATATAAATGCTTACGCATTTAATAAAATATGGCGTCCGCTCGTCTGACTCTTGCGATATGCCACAATGTTCTGCCTGCCGGACGAAGCTCATGAGCTCAGTGCAGCCGCAGCCGTGACCACGGCGCCCGCTTGTCCACAGATGCAGCGCATGCAGGTCACTCACCCAAATTACAGGCGCTCCTATCGCGTTTCCTTTTCCACTCACGAATCCGTCTCGCCTAAGACGTCTACAAGTGCTCTAAACGACTGCTTTTTTACACCCGCATTCGCATTTCAACCTTGAAAACGCTCTCGTCTTCTTCACAAAGTGCATTGGTCATGAGGTTCTCAGGAAAAGTGACCAACCCGTCTGCATGCCTCGGAGTAACGACACAGTGAGCACGCATTTATGCAGAACGCGTGTTTCGTCGCAGCAGTAATACACGCGCCGCGGTGCATGACATAATCCTTGAGACATTTCGTTGCCCTTCTGGGGATACGGCCAGCCACGAATTTCCAAATGCAACCGGTCTTTTATTATTTTTCTCCCGCACGCTCGAGCAAAGGTGAAAAAGAAAGGGCGACACGTGGGACCGACTATTACATTAATATGCGTGCCTTAGGAACTCCCGCACTGGTATATACTCTGTCATCTCGCTTCCTTCGGGAACGCGCGCCCGGCGAATGAAGAATTCACGTAGTACAATTACGAAAAATATATGTACGAGAACTACCACGCGAATGACGCGCAGGAGCCGCGGAGGCCAATGACAAGCAACAGCTTGCACACGGACCGACCGGCTGCCTGCAGGTCCGCAAGTCCTGCCTTCCTAACATATTATTTCGCCCGCCCGAGGGGCGCTATACTCGCGTATGACAAGAGCGGCGCAGAGCAAAATTAGGCGCGCTTCGCTCGCCACTGAAGTATAAGCCGCAGGCGTCACGGAATAAAGAAACAGACTCCCTCCTTGCAGCAATGCCAACCATGCGGCTACATAGCGAGGAACATGCAAGCAAAGACACAGCGTCCCTGCATGCTTGCTCAGACGAGTTCGTCAATTCTTTTCTTATTTTGCTAGAGTCGACCGAGCTGTAATTTATATAATGACGGGGCCTGCCGCGCAAGGACGAGGCCCCCGGATTGGCTGCGGCGGCCACCCTTGCCTTGGTCCAAGCCGCGCTCGCGCGGCATTATCAGCTTCGTCGGACCCGAAAATTACAGAAGCGCAGCCCCCGCCGCGCAAAGAGACAGAGACAATGCGATAGTGATGCGCTCGCTCGCTCTCAGAGTCATGCCTTTAGTATGTAGCGTATATACCTGTCGGGACGCGGAAGCAAGGCACACCCCACGGACTGTCGGCTCTCTATACACCGCCTTCTCAGCGAGGAAACCCTTCGGCGAGAGAGACGAGGAGGGGCAGGAGACTCGGTGTTTATAGAAGGTGGCAGGCAGGCAGCACGCATTCGTGTATTATAGCCGCACGCTGCAGTTTCTCGGTAGATGATTCGGCCAAACTACCTCTGTACGTATGCTGAGTTCGCCAGCGTTCGTGCGCGTTTTCGGCAGCGTGTGTGTGTGTACATTCCTATATATATATATATATATATATATATATATATATATATACATGCACGCCTTCCGCGTTCGAGAAAGCCGTGCCAATGCTCGGCAACATCGTATACGCATCCCTCGAGCGCGCGCGAGCGGTCATGCGCCCCTGTTCGAAACACAGACGTCGCCGCAAGTTTCGCCCGGAGCTCGAGTAGACCTGCGTGGTGCACGCTAACTTAATTCGCCTCGCGATTACGCAATTACTTTTCCATCCGTCATGCGGCGTGGACTCCGACTTCAGCGGGCGTGTACACCCGTGTGTCCACAGGGGACGAAGTTGGCAACAAGGAGAGAATAGGGGAGGGGGGGGGGGGGGGGTGCTCTCCGAGAAAAATGCTCGCGATTAGGAATGAAACGCAATAGGGTCGGTCGTTGTCGGTGCCCCGCGGATGACCACGCGAAACGACCGTTCAGAGAGGATGGCGGTGCGGCGAATTTGTGTGCGCGCGTCCCGGTAGCGTCCCCCCCTTACCCCCTCTCACTCTTTTTTCTTTTTTTTTTTAGGAGGTGACCACGTAGCAGCTTTTATCGGCTGGAAAGTGCGTGCACGGGTGGTTCGCCTCCGTACGCACCCAACAATTTGAAGATCTTAGTTTGCGGTTTGCCCGGAGGACACCAGATCTGATGGTCGTATAGCGTGGGAGTTTGCAAGATGATGGCTATACCGAGAGATGATAGTTCTCGAATCGGGGGTGGTTCGTTGGTTTTGACGAAAAAAGTCGCAGTGCATGTATACACGCAAGAAATGATGCAAACATGTGTGTTTAGCACTTGGAAACCGTCGTTCATCAGAATCTGACGAGCAAACAAAAGATGATTGAATATACACGCCGACACGTCCCTACAAAAATTATAATTGAAATGTTACATTTTGCTCACACTCTTGTATATGTACTATCGTCAAGAAAAAAAGTTAAACGCGAGCATGACGAACATGCGATAGTTCTGTAGGTGCATTTCGTTTTACATATGGAATTCGTTTTCTTTCAGATCACGGTTTGAGAGAATGGTCCAGCAAAGCTTGTTGTTGGGCGAGTTTCTTTCGTGTTTGTTCGAGGCGTTTGTTCATGTCTATGTTTTTGTTCGTGTCCATATTCTTCGCACTGGTTATACCATCATATCCTTCAAGTTATGATTTGAGATTTCTATATCGATTTTTATTTCTGAGCTTCATTGGAACGTTATTTTATTTCTGACAGGCTGGAGGAAGCAGAGGAAAAAATTACGGAGGAAAACACTCGGCCCCCTAAGGTTACAAGACTTGGAAGCATGGTTCCTAGAAAAATACAGAAAAAACGTTAATTTGCACAAATACAAGGTGAAGGCACGATAACATAGTTCGCAGTACAAGGCTAATAAATGTTAGTTTCAAGTGATTTCAGATATTACAAAGCTGAAAAATAACACATAGTTTGAAATGCAAACAAGAAATGTACTGTTGTGAAATGACCTTGTCACGTGATGGTGGACTACGAGCTAAGAGCTGCTTGAGTGTATTGGAGAAAACTGTTAACTGGCATTGAATGCAGCAGAGAGAAATCTGCAACGAAAGGCTTGCTATTTATTGCAACCGTAAACTTATTGCTACGAAATTTGTTGCAATGCAAGAAAAATTAAATTATGGGGTTTTACGTGCCAAAACCAGTTCTGATTATGAGGCACGCCGTAGTGGGGGACTCCGGAAATTTGGACCACCTGGGGTTCCTTAACGTGCACCTAAATCTAAGTACACGGGTGTTTTCGCATTTTGCCCCCATCGAAATGCGGCCGCCGTGGCCGGGATTCGATCCCGCGACCTCGTGCTCAGCAGCCCAACACCATAGCCACTGAGCAACCACGGCGGGTTGCAATGCAAGAATAGGAGCATTAAAATAATGAACCAATAACTTAAGCTCAGTGTGCTCTCGAAATGGAAATTGACGTCCATTTCAACTGGTTGGAAAACGAAAGAAAACGGGACGTGGCACGAGCATTATGAACCACGCTAGTAAATAAAAACCAGCCAGTAATTACTTGGTAAAGAAGATTGCCGAAGCCGAAACTCCTCTGCGTGTGTGATTTAGATTCTTCGATGAAATACTATTTTCTCCTCCGAATGTCAAGAACATCAAGTTAACATCGCCAATAAAGTTACCGCGGCTATAACCGGTTGTGCCACGGTGCACAGACTATACTTTCATTAGTACTCTTCCTGTGCTATTTCCACCAGCGTCACCACGCATTCTGTTACGTGAAATTAACCTCAGTTGCGCGAAAACCCTGAATTTCAAAATCCGTGCAGGTCATGTGATGTTTTCTCCCTCTAAGTTGCGAGATAGGAAAAATCCCCGTGTGCTGTCCGTATTTATTTCACGAGCTGTGGAAGTATTCGTTGCATACTCACCGCCCCTATGCAGCACGTAGACCCTGTCACCTCGTTTCATTAGTGTGCTTTGCACTTTGCAGCGCACGTAGCACTGTTGCTGTTTCTGCAATTTCATTAGCGAAGTAAATATCCCATTAAAATCAAGCTGTTTTCTCGTTTCTTGCCATGGACTGTGTGTTGGTAGGTGATACCTTCAGTTATATTTATTTTCTTTCTTTCTTTCTTTCTTTCTTTCTTTCTTTCTTTCTTTCTTTCTTTCTTTCTCTCTCTCTCTCTTTCTTTCTTTCTTTCTCTTTTTTAGCGATTATACTTAGTTGTGGGTACATCGTAGACGCGCCGGCTATTTCTTCACTCCAACCTACGATAAAGAGACGAAAGCCCTAAGAACATCAATGTAATGACGGTTCAAAAATCACTCTAGGACGAGTTCTCGCGAACAGTCCAAAAGTCGTGACACACAAGACATAAGTTAACAAGCCATGTTCACCAGCCGGGATACGGGCCCGAAATAGTCCGCGTAAAAAAAAAAGAAAGAAAAACTTCGAGGACTCTTCAGCTTCGCCTTTAGAGACTGGAAGACGATAGCATTCCAAGATCCGTGACTGCTTCTCGCGCTTCCCGGCAGCTGCAGCTTCTGTAACCGTAATGTTTACGTGCAAACGCTGCGGCGAACGCTATGCACGAAGGCGAGCTTTCTGGATTCTTTTTTTTTTCCTTCCCTCTCACGGCGGGCGCCGCCGTTGCCGCCGCGGATGCGCAGACACACGCGCCATCTGGATGGTGTTGCAAGGAACCGAGAAGGGCGCGACGCTCCCACGAAGACGGACTTCAAACGGCAGCAGGACAAAGGGGTTTGCGTTATAGTTTCCGCCCCGTAACCGAATTACGTTTTCTCGTATACTCAAATTACAATCCGACGCTAGCATGCCTGTAGGTTGTGTGTAAGTCGTACTTTACAATTTTCTTATGCGTTTTACTTTGAAAAATTCAATTAGTTCAGTAACGCATATGCGCCATGAGGAGCAGGAGGAGGACAGAACATTTATTTCGAGGGCGTGTGTGGTTCGGGATATTTTGTTATCTAATGGACAACGCCGCCGACACCGACACCAGACTTTCTGCGACACGGGGTCCTTATAACGTTATCGCGTTAAAATACAGGGTAGAAAAATAAAATCCCAGAGACCCCTAAAATGCATCTGCACCAATATTATAGGGTGTCCCAGCCTAACGTTTGTCAGGCTGTTCAAAGAGAAAAAAAAAGGATTCGAAACACACAGTGAAAGACACGATTTTAAGACGTACGGCGTTCGCTCGTCAGACTACTGGTGATCGAACAATATAGCTAGGTCCCTACTAATGTATCTTCCCCTGCGTTTGGTAAATCAATCAGCTTCATTGGCGTTAGCTGGGACACCCGGTATCACAGCATACAATCAACAATGAGCATGCAAGAATGCATCTCTGGAAAGAGTCATTGGGTTTGTGTTCACTCAAGTGTATCGGACGTCGATGCACAGGTCTGAATAAGGGCCACATAAATTAATTTAAAGACCGGCACTCTCTAAAATATTAATGCGAAGTATCCTTTGCCTCATTCCAGGCACTTTGCGGCAAGGTAGGTAGGTAGGTAGGTGGATTCCTGTCTCACCTCATTTCGGACTTGTATTAAGAAGAAAGGCATGAACGACAGTGCAATCGAAGTTGCATAGTAGCCCAATGCTCAAAACCACTCGCCCACGTACGGTCGCCTTTTTTTTTTCTTTACTACCACACACTATTAGGCCATGATCGCACGCATGCTCCTCTCGAGACAAAGCGGACTAGCTCTCTGAGACGTTTGACGCGTTTGTCCCGTGCCCGTTTCCCGGGTGCACCCACCGTCGGTGCCGGCCCATGTACCCACTATCCTCGTAGCAGTTAACGCTATACGTTGCACCGCCTTCGTGATCGACCTATAGGTTGATCACGTTTTAGAATTTCTTCGCCGGAGTAGAAATGCTATCGTCGTTTTAACATGAACCACACGACATAAACCTCTACTTCATCATCATCATCATCATCATCATCATCATCATCATCATCATCAACATCATCATCACCGGCGGCGGCGGCAGCCTATATTTATGTTCACTGCAGGACAAAGGCCTATCCCTGCGATCTCCAATTACCCCTGTTTGCGCTAGCTGATTCCAACTTGCGGCTCCAAATTTCCTGACTTCATCACCCCACCTAGTTTTCTGCCGTCCTCGACTGCACTTCCCTTCTCTTGGTATCCATTCTGGGAGAGAGAGAGAGAGAGAATAAACTTTAATCCAAAGAGCACGCAAGCGTAGGTAGCTCCTCCGCTCTGCAGTGGGTGGTCCCCTCAGTCCAGGAGTCCAGCGGCCTTAGCTGCCCTTCTCGCTCGATTGACCAGGTTGAGCTGGTCCGTCAAGTCGGAGCTGGACAGCGCTGCCTCCCATTGGCGTGTGGTGGGGTGTGTTATGGGTGTGAGCTGTGGTGTGTTTGCGCAAGCCCATACCATGTGGTAAAGTGTTGCACATTGATCACAGTGTGGACATTTATAGGAATACAGCGCAGGGTGTATGGCCTGGTAAAGACTCAAATGTGGATATGTGTTTGTTTGGAGTTTTCGCCATATTACGGCTTCCTCTCGCGTCAGAGCATTATGCGGTGGAGGTAGTGTTCTTCGTGAAAGGCGATAGTGTTGTACGATGTGCGTGTAGGTTAATGGTATGGGCTCTGGATGGAACTGTTCGGCGCTGTCATCTCGTGGCTCCCGGTGTGCATGCGCTCGGGCGTAGGCGTGTGCCTGCTGACTTTCGCGTAAGGACACGATTTGTATGTATGGTGGCAGCTGGTGCGCTCCATTCAGAATGCTATGTGCAGCCCTTGAAATATTGGCCGTGGAATAATTTCTGCATGCCGTCTGAGAGTCCGTCAGAACTATGACGCAATCCCAGTGCGGTCTCGTCGTGATGGCTAGCGCTATCGCTAGCTCCTCTGCCTCAGCAGCGCTCACTCTGGAAACCGACGATGCATTTATTTCGGTCCCGTGATTGTCGACAACGCTGGTGACGAATGCGGTGCTTCTTGCGGTGCTGGACGCGTCTACGTACAAGACATTGGGGTGGTTTCCATACTTTCTCGCATAGCCATAAGTGCATTTCGTCTATCCGTCGTTAAATACACCTATGCAGAACCCAACAATCAGCATGTCTTTACCAATTCGCGTCGAACTGACGCAGTAGGAGTCAAGCCCTTGCCATCATACGATCGTATAGTCACCATCGTCGAAGTCGACGACGACGTCTTGCTGCTGTAGTCACCCACACGTACGCTCGCGTCACACACACAATACTACTCGATTTACACAAACGAGTTGGTCCACCTGGTAACGCTACGTGGAACCCCAAACAACGCCGCACAGGCAGTTACCCGTACGTCGATGCCCACGGTGCGTGGGTTCAGTGCGACCCCTATTTTTTTAATCTCTATTAAATTGTAATAATTTTTTCTGTTGCTTTTTAATATGCCCTAACCAAGATGGCTTAATATTCCCAGGTAACGCTGTTGAAGCAGAGAACCGCATTTTGAAAGCTTCGATAGTGGCAGGAACGAAGCATGGCACTGATTGTGTCAACAGTTCACGCACTGACGCCTTCAATTTACGCTTTTAGCCCGAGGTCAGCTATATCGAATAAGTCAGAATATATGTGCGGGAAAACGCACTCGCGAATTTCGCATATTGTGTACTCTCCGCCAAAGGTTTAAAACAGCAGAAGGCGCCCATCCTCAAGTGGAGCGGACTTCTGCTGCTAATTTGATGGCGCATATGCTGAAAGATCCGTTCGTTATATTCTTAGTCATCTTTCTTTTATATTCACTTTCAAGTACATCGGCGATGATCAGCCCTTTCATTTGAACTTCAGGTTTGGAAAGCGAAAGCTACACCACTGTTAGCGGAGCTTCACTGTCATTTTCAAATGCATAGTGGCGCAGAGTCACCAGCTATATATGTGCGGGTCTTGGTAGGTCGCATATGAAAACAGCTGTGCGTCAGCTGAGACGAGGCTGACGCACCACAAATGACACACCCAGAAGAAAAACAATACGACTGCTATTGTTATTAATTAAGATGCGCTAGTATATGCCACGCACTCCGTAACAGGCACTCGTCACTACGAAGACTATAGTGCATCATTTAAGTGAAGTGTTTGATAACCACACGTCTGTGTTTCAACTGAAAGAAATCACGAGGAATGGATGAATATAGTAGTGGAAAATTTGTTGGAAGAAGGAAAGGTCCTACTAAATAATGCCGAACTACATGTAAACTATTTAACGTGCAATTTTCTCGTGTTGGCAATGCAAAGTTTAAGGTTATGCTATTCTTCAAAAAAAGAAAGGAGAATAAAACGATCAAATAATTCGGAACACATTTCGTCAGCACGCTATTCTTCCGGCGTCACGCGTACGAAAGGGGGCTGCGCGATCGACGTTGACATTTACAAAAACACGCATTTCGACACGAAACAAGCGAAGGCAAACATGACGTTTTTCTCGTTTTCCTGTCTCTCTCAGCGTCACACCCTAAGCAATTCCAGCCGCGCACGCTATCGCGACAAAAACTTCCTTTGGCACGTTCGATTTTCGCGAAAGGCAAGGCAAAAGTTCTCGTTAGCGCTCGGCACACAAACGAGGCGCCGACGGTTGATCACGTGATGCCGCGGGACAGGTCGATCTCGAGTTTTGACACGTCTCGCGCATACGACGACAGTACTATGTATACGCACGACAAATAAGGAAAGGGCAGAGCCAACAGAAACGGCAAACGGACCGACACACGAACGAAACTCGAGCAACTTTCCGAGAATACTTGTTTTGTTTGTTTGTGTGTTTGTTTGGTTTTCTTATTCTCCCGCGCATGCGCCGCAGAGGCAGTGGGCCGCTTTCGTGCAGAACGCGGCAGAGGAGGTTCACGCGACGCCTGTGAATTGGTATGCGAGCCACAACGGCTGCGTGGATCCGGCACACGAACGACAGAAAGCAAAGTACAGCAATCAAACAAAGACAAGCTTTATGGCTTGATTTGGGCGCGCAAACCGCCCCCTCTGGCGACGAGGCGCCTGCGCGGCACACAACACGCTGCAGCACATGCGACACGTCGCCTTCGTGGCCCGAGGTATAGCGGAAAGACAAATACAGACGCAAAAAAAAAACAAAAACAAACTGAAACATCGCAGATGCCCGGCAGCGCAAGCAGAAGCCGCGTCGGCAGTGGGCGTATACATGAAACGTGAATAGACTTCCGTCCGGCAGCGCACGTTGCATGCGCCGCGGCGGCAAGACACGCGAACGTGCGCGGCGCCGCCAGTCGTACAGCACGCGTGAGGATATGCTAACGAGAGAGCAAAACGCGCGGCCAAGCGTCAAGCCGGCGGCGTTCCCCGAGGAAACAGCCTGCGAGCGTGTAGCCCGCCAAAGGCGCAGCAAGGCGAACGAGAGAAGCCGCGCGCTGCGCTGTTCGGCTGCGAACGGTCCGAACACGTTGGTGCGGTGGCCCTCCCGCCCTGTCGCCAGCGGTCAGCGGGCGAGCCAATGGTAGAGGCGACGGTGTCTTTGGGCCCCCCCTATTGATTGGACGATGCTCAAATAACGCGAGATTTCCGGCGCGCTGAACACTCCCCCCCCCCCCCCCCCCCCCGTCACCACCACATGGCTAGCAGAACGCCCCACCCCCCTCCCTCTCTTACCTCTCTTTCGTGAACCTCCGGAGTTTCGCGAGAAGTAAAGCAGAAAGAAAGATTCAGAACATCAGCATCGAACAGGTAAAGAAAGAAACTAGCAACGCTACGCACTCGAAAAAAAAAGAAAAAAAAGAAACCTCGGGCCGGCCATCCGGCGTAACTGGTCGGTGCTCCGAGCACCGGTGGCCGATCGAAGAAGAGTGACCCGCGCTAGGCGAGCAAAAGATTTTTGTTCTCTTTTTGTGTGTGTGTCCTTGTTTCTTCCTTTTCATAGCCACCCGTTCGCGGCGATCGAGGCTGTCGTCACGTGCGCACCCCCACAGTGCCCGCGCGGGTTCTCTGCTTCTACGTGCCAACTTCTGGCGTCGGCTTCGGCACCATTCGCGGGGGCCGTGCAGTCGTACGCGGGCGAATGCGTGCCTCACGCAGTTGCAACGTTTATTTATTGCCTCTCCCTGCCGTTTGATTGCTTCGTAAGCTGCAGCTCTGCTCCGCTGCTGGGGCGCCAACCGCGACAGCCCAGCTGCCGTGTCCCCGCCCGACGACATCCCGTGTCGGTGTACCATACGCGTACATCTGCGTAGGTGCAGTATAGACACTTCAAGTTCGTAATTTCTGAAATTTACACAGAATGTTAGGCGCTTAATATTACGCTTTTTCGTACTAGCAAGAATCTTTATACCTTCCGGCCTTCGTCTCACCGCTTTCTATCTATCTATCTATCTATCTATCTATCTATCTATCTATCTATCTATCTATCTATCTATCTATCTATCTATCTATCTATCTATCTATCTATCTATCTATCTATCTATCTATCACCATCTTTCTAGTTTCAGAAACGCCATCCCCTTGGCATCATACCGTAGTCGTCATGCTGCCTTTGTCTTTCCATCGACGACATTCCTTCGTGCTTGAATCGCAATCATGCTGTCGTCATTGAATCATGATCATTCTGCCATTATCATGCCATCGTCGTCATACAGTCGTCGTCATAACGTCGTCGTGATGCTGTCTTCATGCAGTCGTCGTGAGGCCATCACCATGATACAGTCGTCGCCATCTCACTGTCATCGTCATCACTATCATCTCACAGCCTGCGTCATCACTATCTCACTATCATCGTGATTTCACTGTCGTCATGCCGTCGTCGTCCCACCGCCTTCGTTGTCCCATCGACGTCATTCCATTGTAATCATAGGATGGCGTCGTCGATTGAATGGCGACGATAGGAGTTATGCCGCCATTCTCACGTGATTGTTATCATTGCGTTGTCGTCGTACAGTGGTCGTCATTCATTCGTTGTCTTATACCGTCGTCATGACACCGTCGCTATAGTTGCCTTCAGGCCATCGTCATCATCCAGTCGTCGTCATCCCATCGTCTTCATGTCATCGTCGTCACGATAACCTCGTCATTAACGTCAAAAATCATCGTGAGATGGGTTCTGCCGCAATTTGCCGTAAAGATAAACTTTAATCTCCGAGTGCAGTTTGCATCCCCCTGGCTAGGACTACAAGTCCAGAGAGACGCATGGTCTGCTTGTTCAAGGCAGAGAGCCTGGACTGTAGGATTGATCAAGTGACCGCAGGGCTTACTAACAATTTCTGACCGTTACGACACATCCCTTTCTGTTCTCCTTACTGAAACAGTGATTGCTGAAACACTATGGCCGAGTGACAATACGAAAGTGTAGGTCCATGGACGAGCCGCACACGACTCTCAGCGCCATGAAATGACACGTATTAAAAAAAAACGAATTATCCTGCGGCGCATTTCCTGTATGCCTCCAATGACTAAGCCATAGAAAATACAAGCAAATAAGTGTAAACACAACACGAACACCCCCTTGTGTTAACGTACGGACAATTCGTCTTCCTTCGAAGTTTTTTTTATTTCTAAGTCTAAGCTTTCGATTTTAATTAACCACTTTATTAGGCACCCTTTAATTCAGCTCCGTTTTGTAAATAATACTGCTGTTTCTGCTGCCTAGAAAAACTTGAACACGGCTGTGCTGCTGAACATCTGCAGTGACAATTTTTTTTTCTCCTTGGCTCTGCTACCAAGCTGCTTCTTCTTCCTGTTGTAATCAAACAAAATATCTCCAGTGCATGTGACTGTAAATAAACAGCTACAATATACGAGCAATAAAATGTGTGCAAGTGCCACCAAAGTCTTTTTTTTTTTTTTTTGAAGGACGGCATTACTGAATAGTCCTGGGTTAGTTGACGTAACCAGCTAAAATAGGCGACAGCCTTTTGTGGTTTTGTGTGTGTTGCTTTTAACAACTTCCTCCTCAGCCATTAGCGTCATTAGTACTGTACTCGTGTATGCTAATATCACCGCCATCTGTGCACGCGCTACAGCGAACCCCCCTCTAGTTATTGCAGCTACCCGATGTCCTGTTGGAAAATTCGGTTCAGTATCGGTGTCAGAATCACACGTTCGATATACCCGGAGGCACGCCTTTGCGGGCTTAGAAATGTTTATCGTTGTCATGGTGACTTTGTGAATTGCGCACACATAAATACTTCCTCTAAGCCCCGCTGTCACCTGTAGATCAAATGACTAACAAAACGATTATTTAAAAGGATGACGCTTTGGCCTCCTGGCCGGTGGGCTTTTCCAGATAACAAGTGACACTGCAGGGAAGCTAGCGTTGACGAACGCTTTGGGGAGAGTTAAGTTCACACGCCAGTCTTGAAGAATGTCAAAAGTGCCGTATACCATAAAGTTTTCTACAAAAATTACTAGAGGAGTCAACTCTGGTACTGCGATTGTTAAGCTCACGGGGAAATATGTATACTTCATGGATCTGTCTAATCTTCTTACTTGAGTCTTCAGACAGTCTTGTAGCATCGTTCATTGCGCGTTATCTTTCTAAATTACCAAGAAATCACATTCTTCTATACGCATAAAGGTAATAAGACTATGCGCACGCGCGTAATCATTGCAAATTGATGCATTTATAACACAATTTCTTGTTGAATATCATAAATCTGCAAGGTCACAGGTCTGTTGTAAGCCAGAAGAACGAAGTTGAAGCAAATCCACGTACTGTAGCACGTGGATTCGGAATCATATATGATTCCCACGCAGGGGTGCTATGACTGACATTGACGAATTTCGCCATGCTGTCGAATTCACCATCTTGTCAGCTCTGATTGGTCTAGAGGGCTGCTACGGCCTCTCTGATTGGCTCAAAATGCCGCCATAATGGAATATAACATTATGGCGGTATTTGACAATGTCCGGAGTAGCACCCCTGGCTGAACCATCATGCTTACAGCTCTTGCCAGAGTTCCCAGTAGTGATTTTTGTAGGAAACTCTGTACTGTGTGCAGGCGACAAGACAAGCAGAAGACAACGAAAGAGAGGAATTCAAGCGCTGAGAGATAGCCCAAGCGCAAGAAACTGAAATTAAAACGAAGAAAACGCATACTGTTAATAATCTTGTCAATAACGGTCAATAACGGACGCCTATGTAAGTTACCCGATATGCTTGAGCACATATTGTATTGCAATTCCAACTCAAAAATTCGTTTCCGTTGCAATTGGTAGGGTGGAAGGCGACGGCGAACTGGGGAAAAATGTCTTCTGATAGGGTTGAAAACCTGCAGAACCAATTCCGTCTAACATTGTAAAGCACGCTTAAACTGGAACAACGAGATATGATTACCAGCAGCAACCTGGCTTATTCTCGAGGAAACATGACTGGGCATGCCGTGACAGCTCCACAGACTTCCCAGGTGGCAGGATTGTTCGCGACCTTAACTTCATAGCCTCCGTGCTCCGTTGTGTTCAACTTCGGCTTCTTTTATACAACGCAGCCATCGTCAGCGACCAATTCAATGTACACGATTTTCAACTACTCGACACCAGTCTGGCGTGATAGTCCAGGTGTCACTGCTTCCGTAGTGAAACAAACATAGACATATATCCCTTCCACTTAACATTTCCCACAAACAGGTATGGAGACATCATTTTCGTATATTTGCACATTTTGATTTTTAGAGCAGTTTGTTCGTTGCATCTGTAGCGCGCCGTGAATAGTTCTAAGATTACTGAATGTTCTCGTCAGTTTAGGTGTGTGTATGCTATTTATTTATTATTCACTTGTTTATTCCCTCATGCATGGCCACAGATATTCAAGAGGGCAGTGGTACACAGGAAAAACAATATAACTGCTACATTTATGTAAACGTAATCATTAACACAAACAAGAACACTAAGCTCTATTCTAGTGAAAGCAGCAATAGATCGGGGTTATACGAAAAGCTCATTTCTTTCTTCTTAGTATACAATGTTAGCTAAGCCCGAACAAAGGTGATGTCGGTCTGCGATAGTTGCAATGTCTCGAGGAACGTCGCTCCAGTACTTTGATGTTTTGATTTAAAGGCATAGAATAAATGTCCTATACATACCTGTATTTCTTGTATATTATAATTTGTTGTTGAGCAGGTACAACTACACGGGTATAGATGACACGTGAGACAACATAAAGCGCCAACTTCAAACAATATACAGGGTGTTTCAGAGAACACTTTCAAAATTTATTTAAGGTTGCCTGTGGCCGATAGCCAAATTCTAGTTAATGAGCTGGTCTACTCGAAGAGGCGGACATTACTTGCACAATAAATTGAAATCGACTAATTAACAAAAATGTACTAATTAAGTTTTTAACTAATTACCTGATGGCCCATATCGCAATTTACAAATTGTAGCCGTGGAGTTCGCAAGGTGGATCCACTTAGAATTAAGTCTCAGGATGACACCAGTTTCGAGATATTAATTCCCGAACTTCGCGGAGAAATGCATTGGCGTTCCAGTTAATTTTGTGCTTTAATGCAAAAAGCTACGTTTTGTTAAGAACCTAACTGGAACGCCAATGCATTTCTCCGCAAAGTTCGCGAATTAATATCTCGAAACTGGTGTAATCCCGAGAATTCATTCACGGATCCGCTTGGGACGGCATGCTGTGAACTCCACGGCTACAATTTGTAAATTGCAATATGGGTCATCAGGTAATTAGTTAAAAACTTAATTAGGGAATTTCTGTTAATTATTCGATTATGCATTTCAATTTCTTGTGGAAGTAATGTCTGCCTCTGCGAGTAGACCAGCTCATGAACTAGAATTGTGCTATCTGCCGCAGGCAACCTTTAAGAATTTTTGAAAGTGTTCGCTGAAACACCGTGTATTTCTTGCC
This sequence comes from Dermacentor silvarum, assembly GCF_013339745.2. NCBI lineage: Eukaryota > Metazoa > Arthropoda > Arachnida > Ixodida > Ixodidae > Dermacentor > Dermacentor silvarum. The sequence continues at coordinate 65,623,679 of NC_051159.1, read as the reverse complement.
AGTTTTACACTTATACTTATAGCACACAAAACGTCATAGGACGCGCGTACACCTGTGCTTTTGAGGCCACACTGATTACTATAGGTTAATTTGGATCAAAGCTTGTGTAGATATTCCACCTCTTTATATGATAATTATATCGAGAGTTTGCTAACGCATGCGTCACTAAAACTTGCTATGTGTCGACCTTCTACAAATGCTAACCAAGCGGGTCATAATTCATCCTTGCTTCTGTCCGTAATAATTATTTCTTTTAATCCTGGGCTGACAGTTGAACTTCTGGCAGGGGAAGGGCAAGAGAAACGTCACACGCCACGT